>NC_080079.1:3685000-3950000 GCF_949987535.1 Balaenoptera acutorostrata | reverse complement strand
GACCATTGCCACTTTCAAGGCTGAATTATATATTTTTCTTAGTTGCTTCGCTATTTCGGTCTTTCATTCCTCTACAACTCTCTGATGAATACCATCTGGCCTCAGTAATTTATTACGATTTAATTTCTCAATTTGTTCCATCACTTCTTTCTTGATATTTCTATCAGAAAAAAAAAAAAAAATTGTTCTCGCCCTGGCCCCTGTCACCTCCATGAGAGGACTCCAGACGCAGAAACAGGTCGAGAGCAGAGACCTGTGGTCTCCCTGCTGTCTGGGATGGAACAGGGCCCTGAGTACCGACCTGGGCTTCTCCTTTTGCAAAATGGTGTGACATAGCACTAGGCATTTGTAATTATTCATATCTGTGCAGAATTCCAGGAAAGAATGAGGGGAATATGCTAAATACTTTGCTTGCTATCACAAGCGACCGTCTTTCACAGCCACTGTGTTTCTGCAAGTTTTCCTTTCATCACCCTTTTGTTCATGTAATACATTTAAATAAGTCTTAGATCTGTGGCTAAATGTACACAAAGCCAGCATATCCTGCTAGAAAGTGAGAATTTTAATCACTCCTCCTGAAGCTTGCTTTTCCCTGATCCGACAAAACTAGACCCTCTCTGGATGATGGAAACAGCATGCTCCCGTGAACATCTAGGAAAGAGCACTGTGGAGACAAACTACATGAGACAGACCACCTGGGTGTTTTGACAGCCATCCTCTCTGCCCATGAGTGACATGGGCCTGGTCCTGGACATCTTGGGCCCTTTGGTGTCCAAACTCACTTTGATGAGCACATGCCCTGCTGTAGGTCTCTCAGACCAGGCTTGGGTCCTTTCTGTTTTTTTTTTTTAAATTAATTAATTAATTTATTTATTTTTGGCTGTGTTGGGTCTTCGTTTCTGTGCGAGGGCTTTCTCTAGTTGTGGCAAGCGGAGGCCACTCTTCATCGCGGTGCGCGGGCCTCTCACTATCGCGGCCTCTCTTGTTGCGGAGCACAGGCTCCAGACGCGCAGGCTCAGTAGTTGTGGCTCACGGGCCTAGTTGCTCCGCGGCATGTGGGATCTTCCCAGACCAGGGCTCGAACCCGTGTTCCCTGCATTGGCAGGCAGATTCTCAACCACTGCGCCACCAGGGAAGCCCCCTCTCTGTTTTGATGAAACAAATGCATCACTTAGGCTTAAAATGACGGATAACCAGTAGTCAATTTGGCCCTTTGATCCACCAAAAAGTTAATTTTAAAGGCACATGTGTGCTGGTTGAGTGGCTGAAAACAGTCCCAGTAGGGCCTCGTGGACAACGGTTGCAGCTGGCCTTTGCCATACTCTGCCTTTTCGAGGACCAAAGGCAGGCTGAGCCTCCCCAGGCTCAGCTCCGACATCCCGAGGACACGGGCAGACCGTCCCCATGTGGGAGGACACCGTCCCAGAGAGAATTGCTCCCGTGAACCCCGTCACCTCTCCCAGCCACACCAATTACTCTCTCTAGGTATGTGAGAAAAGTACATGGATCCCTACACCTGGAGAGGGGAGGGCAAGTGCTGAGACACCTGGGAGGGCAGGACTCACCTGACATTCTGGAGGTGAAGCTAAGGTAACACGAGAGATCCTGCCCCGCCAGCTCCGTGGGCTGTATGGGGTACCTCGGGCCATGAGAGCATCCGCTCGGGTGACCCTCAAACAGCCCAGAGTGGGAAGCAGCTGGCGGGGCAGAGTTCTGGATGGCTTTGTGTTTTTCCTCTTTCTCCTTTTCATCCCTTTCTCCCCCGTTCCTCCTGGAGAGAAGGGGCACCCAGGCAGGGGAAGAGTGAGCTCCGGGCCAGGCTGGGAGGTCCGGGCTGCTCTAACCCAGTAGCTGGCATTCGCAAGCTCCTACCCCAGGCCTGACAGCACGGCCCTCAGGGCACCCTTCTCAGGGCCAGGGAGGTGCCAAACGGGGTCTTCCTGCCTTTGCCCCACCTTGACCCAGGTGCCTAGTGCCAAGGACGTTCATGACTTCACTCCCCTCTCCAATCAGTATGCACTGACCCCTCCCAGGTGCCTACTTGTGCTACCGGCCCCTGCCCCTGGGTGGGGTGGGACAGGTCTGGAGAGAGGCATAAAAGAAGGAAGTGAACACACCGTGGGTGAGGGAGTGTGTGCACGTGTGTGGGTGTGTTTGCGAGCGGGAGTGAGTCTGCACACGTGGTCGTGTAGGTGCGTCTGTAGGAGCGGATGTCTGTGTCGAAGCGGGTACCAAGGTTTTGAGCTGTGCTGCGGATTTTCAGGAAACGCAGGGGTCGTGAGGAAGGGTGACGGGGAAGGTGACTGTCTCCTCAGTTAGATGGGGCTGAAGGGGGGGCCCCGATGAGCACAGGTCTTGCAGAGCAGGTCCTGGGGCCCCATCATCCCGCACCCCAGCCAGGCCCCCAGCAAACGACAGCTGACAGTCATATCTCTTCCTGGAAGCGGCTGGCAGCCCAGGGAGGTGGGCTTCGTGCTGCCCAACAAACCTGAGCCCATTTCTTTGTCTCTCTTGAGAAGTGTCACCTTCCCACCCGGTGGCTGTCGTGAGGATTAAGGAAAACCATGGCTGTAAACTGCCACGAGACATCCGTGCATTCGGTTCCCTTCCTGCCCCTCGAGGAGAGCTTTCACTCTGCCATCAGTAACCAGCCCAGAGACCCCAAATCTCTCTGGAGATGCTGATCGTCCCAGGGACTGAGCGGGTGCTGTGAGTGGGGACAGCCACTCAGAAGAGGCTTGGAGACTCAGTCTGAGTGCTGGGGGCCCTGCCTTCTGCCCCCCACCCTACAGCTCAGGACAAGATGGGGTGCAGGGGCAGCTGGAAAGCCAGCCATTCTGAACCCCAAACTTCACTCTTCTCTGCCCCTTTGATTGTGAGCCACATTGGTGGACCCTGTCCTCTCTCGCTTCTGTTCTCAAAGCTGGTATTGCAATGCACTTGCCCTTGTGCCCGCAGAAGAATGGCTTTGGCGTTCTGCAAGGCTTAGGGTCACGAGCAGAACTGTGCTTCAACCCCATCCGCATCCTTTCCAGGGTTGGGGTTTTTTTGGGTTTTTTTTTTTGCTTTTTTTTTGTTTTTTGTTGTTCTGCTGCTGTGGATCATAATTTTGTTTTAAACAGGGGAGCTTTGCTCTTTGTAGGTTGTAGTGTACGTTTATGATGCGGTTTCTGAGAGAGGATGGACTACCCAACCTAAGAGTGGAAACTGAGGCTCCCACCTTGAGCAGATGCAGGAACCTGATCACAGAACGTAGATTCTGCGTGTGAGACGCTGTGGTCACTTATATGCGGCATCTACAGAATACAACAAACTAGTGAGTATAGCAAAAAGGAAACAGGCTCACAGATGTAGAGAACAAACTGGTGGTTACCAAGGAGGGAGAGGGGAGGGGCAGCTTAGGGGTGGGGAAGTGGGGGGTACAAACAATTGGGTATAAGATAGGCTCAAGGGTGTACTGTACAGCGTGGGGAACAGAGCCAATATTTTGTAATAACTGTAAATGGAAAGTTAGTTTCAAAAATTGTACAAAAAATAAAAAATATGTTGTAACTCTAAACTTATACAATTATAAGTTATATATCAACTATATCTCAGTGAAATTGGACATTTTTTTAAAAAAAGAGAGAAGCAAGTGACTATCCTCACAATAGGAGACACTTTTTCATGTATATTCCTCTTAAATTTGTCCATAACACACTTGTTTATGAAATTGAGAATTTTTCTCCAAATCATGTCATGATGTATATACAACGAGTGTAAGTGTATTTGCGTTGCAAAAAATCAATATTTTCTAAATGCCCATTTAAAAACCAGCTGAAAAGTATGGGAAAAGGAGTTGTTAATCTAAAATATAATTTCTGGGTCGATCAGTCATTCCTGATGGAATTACTAAGAAATAAGGGCTTACAGCCAAAAGGATCAACGTCTGCTCCCCTTCAGGGAGGCTGTGTGGGGTGGTAGAAGGAGGTTGTACCCTGACCTCTGACCTCTGACCCCAAGCCCTGGAGTCTGGCACGGAGCCCACACTGCAGAACCATGGAGGTGTGGCTGTCTCACTGGCCTGAAGTCCTCAAGGTTTGAGGGACCACAGGCCCATTTATGAACCTGATCCAAGCGGGCTCCCTCATCTCAGAGGGATTCATATCCACGCAGACCATCGCACACAAGAATGGGGCCCCCTGGGGACTTGGCTGAGCTCTGCAGAAGACACGGCATCCCTGACCTTAGCCCCGCCCCAGATGCTCCCCCAAGTGGGAGGGCCCCCAGGCCACTTACTCTGAGCCTATTCTGGCCATGCCTCTCCCTCTCTCTTCTTCTGCTCTACCTCAAGCAAAACAAAGCCCCTGGAGCCCCAAGTGCGCCTGCACGTACATGAGCAAGCCTGCACACACACACACACACACAGACACCACACGTGTGCACACACACACCCTGCTTCCCAAACATGGGATATCACATGTGCCAGAAAACTACCCACGGCTTTAGATGTAATCAACCTAGTTTAGAGAATGACAGCTTTATTGTTCCATAAAACAAATTAATTGATTCAGTGATCTTCACTAGTGGTTAGGAGGTTTTATACATTTAACTGAGAAACAGGAGGAGATTCCAAAATGATGGGAAAGGAAAGAGGTCTCCATGGCAGCTCAAGACAGGCTGCCACGTGGACGATGCAGAGGCCACAACCTTTGCCTTTTTCCTGCCAGAGTCTTTGGCGGCGGCAACCAAAGGCCAAAAAAGACATGCAAAATAACCACTGTCAAAAGGAGATGTGTCATGGAGGGTCTTTAAAAATCTTTCTGTGGAGGGAAAGAGAATGGTCTCTTTTGTTTAACCCTCTTCTCTGTCTTCTTCTCCCCACCATTTACGCTTTGCAAACAGACAGGCTTCCGGCCTCTGGAGTAGAAGAAAAGGTGCAGAGAGCATTGTGTTGAGGCAGAGGGAGGAGTAATTTAATTGTCTGGTTCCTTCTGTGCTGCAGAATATCAAACAGATGAGGAGGATAAAACAGGGAGCTCAATAATTAATTTTCATGTTTCTCACTAGTGGGGCTTCGTCGGGCCCTGCGCCGTGATTATAGGGAAAGGTTGGATTCTGAAGTTTCACTCATTAGCTACGTGTTGTATGAAAATACCTTGATTTTCAAAAGGCAGAGTGACAAGAATGAAAAATTTCAGCTATTAAAAATATCCCGGTGTCAGGGACTTTTGTGAGAGAAGAAAAACTCTCTGATTCCCTCAGATAAATAATGAAACGAATGGTTGTTGAGAGGTGAAGGGTCAAAACTTCCCTGTTGACTAAAATACAAGGTTGACTTAAAAGATTTTTGGAAGTTATTCAAGGAGCCGTGCATCGGGCTGGGGTTTTTTGCCTTCTAATGAAACTGAGGGAGCTCCCTGAAATTTCCACCGCCGCCGCATTCAAAGCACACAGGTTTTAATGGGCAGGACATCAGCTTTGACACCGGTCCTGCATGCTGCATGTATAATAGACAGCATTTGTGAAGCATTCAGTGATACTGTCCCAGGCTCTGAGTTTATCCAAGGGTAAGTATTAAGATTTAATTGATTCCAAATTAGCCGTTAAGTTCTCCATCCAAATCAGTGTACAGTGGAGCCATCAGCAAACTCACAGCCTCCAGAGAGCATGTCCTGTCCCCACCCACCACGGCCGTGTCCAGGAGCCGGAGACGGTTTTCCTTCTGGCATACTGATTAGCCTGGCGAGCATTTGTTCGCAAGCTTCGAAGTCCAACCTAGGCAACGTAATTTTTAGCACAAATGGTTCAATCATTCAAACACACAAACATTTTAAGGTAATTTCTGCAAATCCCCGTTGTGATCTAATTTCTGATGAAGCAGAATAAAGCTGCTTGGCATTGCAATTAATCAGTTTGGGGCTCCACGGAGCATTCACTGTGGAGTGCTTCCTTTTTTATTTTTAAAGGAGTATTAGAGCCATGTTCCTTGGGTTCACGCCGTATCTCCCACGTGCATACCCACACCTGTGCACACGTCGGCCACGAACGCACGTTGATAGGACACTAGGCTGAACCTTGCAAAAAGAGTCATCAGAGAGCCTTACTTTTACCACGTGTTTGTGTGTGGGTGCATAAACCACTACTAGGAAAATGACTAAATCTGTGTTTTATTTAAAAAATCAAAGATGAAAATACTGAATCAATTATAACGAGGACCTACTGTGTAGTACAGGGAACTATACTCAATATTTTGTAATAACCTCTAATGGGAAAGAATCTGAAAAAAATAATATGTATAACTGCATCACTGCACAGTACACCTGAAATTAACGTGCATTGTAAATCAACTACACCTCAATAAAACAATTACATCTAATGTTTATTTTTTTAAATGTATGATTGTGGCAAGTTAAAAAGTCTTGCTATCAGAATATTCTTATATAATTGTGGCTGGATTAAATATGGTGGTGGTTATTTAAAAAAGAAAAAAAAACACTGTGCCAATTATAAAATTACCCAATGTCTAAACATTACACAGATCATAATTCACGTACGCATCTTTTTTTTTTAATTCGTAAATCTCTTGTCTAAAAAGTGTCCCCTGTGAAAATGGGGGGGACGCCATGCCTGAGAAAGGGACTGGAGATATGGGGGACCCAGGAGAAAGGAGGGGTCTGGCTTGGCATTTCCACTTCTGAGTGCTTTGCATAAAAAAGTCATTAATCGGGAGCTTTGCAGTTGAGAGAAAAGTGCACTCAGACCTCTGAATGTTGCAGGGCAAATGTTACTCAAAGTCTAATAATTCCTTTCAAAGATTTGCATCTAATTTCCAGTTGCCACTGATCAATAGGCAATTTATGAATGACCAATATCATTCCCAGGGGCCTCGAAAGATGGCACTGGGTAAATCCTCATTCACCAGTAATCACAGCTGTGAGAGGCAGCACCACGCTTAAGTCATTTAAGAGGCAAGGCAAAGCGTGTGTTTTTATTTAACAAGAAAGATCTCAGTGCAGATGAGGTTATTACTTTAGAAGCAGAAATGACTGTCTTTTGAGCAGAATAAATGGGGGGTCATAATTCTCTAATGTGACCTAATTTTAACAAAGGAAAATGATCTGTTAAACTGTCCCAGAGATAATACGAATTAGACCAGGTCAACAGTAGGTCAAATAGATAGGGTGCTAAAACATCCTTTTTACTACTTTGTAGCATTTTATGCTAATTCAGTTCCCTTCTCTGTGATAAACAACGCAAGTGGAAAGGAGCTAGCATCACACAGTGATGGGTCCCTGAGCTACAATTTAATACAAATCTAGTAAATTCCATTGTACAACACATCCAGCTCACTTAGGAGCCACAAATACTGAAAGCACACAGGATCAGATGCGTGCCCCGCACTGCAGGTACATCACCTTGAAAGCACCAAAAAAAGAAGAAAAAAAAAATATTATCTGGTGGTTTTAGTGGATAAGCCTTACGTGGAGTTACGTGAACTAAATATGCCAGTAGGCACTGCATTGTCATTAGGAAAAGGCTCTAAACTCAGAAGTGCTGGCAGGATTGTGGCGTGGACAGTGGACCAGAGGGCTGCATAGAACGTGGGGGGAGACCAGTGTCTGGGCGACATTCACACCTAGAGAGCGAGGGTCTGGGTTCAGCGCTGTGCTGTATATTCTCCCCAGGCCTTTGCAGGAAGGAAGGGAAGCGTGGAAGGGCTCAGGTGTCCCTCACGGTTCAGGGTGAGCTTCCTAAAAGATGCCGCCAGGAGAAGCACCTTCACCCTCTCCGTGCACCATCAACCCATTAGGAAAATTTCCTCTCCTCCGCACTGAAGATGAAACCCCATGCCCCTCGAAAGTTGAATTACCTGCGTAGATGATTTCTCTTCTCCTGAGACGGGGCTTTGTTCTCTGTCATTCATTACTGGGTCAGGCTGAAGGATTAGATGGGTAGGGGTGTGAATTAACTACGCCCGGAAGGCTCTAGCGCACCCACCTGCCACGTGGGGACTGACCCGGCTCTCTCAGCACCTAATTTACAGCCCAGGGGTGACTTAGGCCTGGGGAAGCAAAGTCGTCCCTGCCTGTGACCTGTTAGCGCATTTTGGTGAGGAGACCTGGCTCCTCAGATATGAAGCAAAGGAAGATAAATTGGCTAAGATCTCCAGATTTTTTAAAATGCAGGCAGGCCTTGAATTGGCAGTAAAGATAAAATTGGTGGTGGTTTGAATCCCTAAAGGTGTGACATTTGGATTTGATTAAATTCACCATCAGAGACTGTATCTACATGCACAATTGCTTCTTCAATTTTGATGAAATTGACTCAATTCAGTCCAAAGAAAGTGGCCAATTCAAAGGCCTGACAGAAAAATCCCTTGAACTATTTCACAACTCATGGGGTTGCCAAGGAGTCCTTTGCATGCGAGAGGTGCAATATCTTTAATTCCAAATTTTGGCAAAAGCAGTAATAATGAAATGGAGCAGGACCCTATGGTCTTCCCTGCCCAACGCCCACCCACCCCCCATGCCGTGTCCTCCGCCTGCCTTTTGTCTGTGGAAAAACTTTATCCAAAGAATAAGTTTAATCAGAAAAGTGAGAAAATGCAGAAACAAAGGAAAACAGTTCAACAAGACTAAATAATAATATAGTCATTAAGCAAAGTCAAGGACCTTTAGTTCCTCCTCAAGGGCTATAGATCATATCCTGAGCCCTCTCCTGGGAGCTGTCTTGTAGATACTGAAACCCTCACCAGGTGGAAGAAGTTAACTCCATGATGACCAGGCTGTAGCCATGACAGAAGCTTCTACGATTCTGAGAACTGGCCTCAAGAAAATGGGAACAAACGACCCTGGAACTGAAGAGTCACTGTACCTAAAACAATCAAGAGGACGCTGGTCAGACCACCGATGACCAATTTCAGGATGACTGTCAGAGCTGCCTGGGCTGTTTCTGCGTGCAACCCCCTCCCTCTGTCTCTAAAAGTTCTGGCCCCCCGATTGTCGGGGGCGGGGGGAGTCGGCCTTTGGACAGGAGTCTCCCCTCCCCGCTGGTTGCCGGCACCCCAAATAGAGCAAACTTTCCTTTCCACCAACCTGGCCTCTTTAACGGCTTTTGAGTGTTGGGCAGTCTGACCCCACTTTCAGTTACAATAACTTTGGCAGACTTAGCAGTCCTCGTCTCATCCAGAAAGGGCAATGGAGAACGTTGTTCCGGCCACCTGGTCAGCATTCCTGATGGATGTGAGAAGGTCTGTGCCCTTTACCCAGCTTCCCACCTACTCTGCGAAATTCACCTGAAATCAAGCAGCGTTATTGCCAGGAAACATTGACCATTCCCTATGTGCTGGGAGTGTGACCGGGTGACATGTGTGTCTCCTGACCTCAGGAGTTTACATCTGACTGGGGTGGGAAGGAGAAGAGCTACCCCGGCACCTGGCCCAGGGGGAGGCTCGGAATGGGCTGTAACATGCCAAAGAGGCAGGAGAAAGGGCGCAGGGCACTGATACTGGAAGTCTTGAGGAAGCGCTGCTGGGCTCTCACCAGGCACACGTACCCGGGGTTTGCCCCGTGCACACCCTGCTCCGAGCGCTGGGGCATCGACTTGGTAATACCACAGACACCCTTAGGGTCGATACTGATGTTCTTTACAGACAAGGAAACTGAGGCACAGAGAGGCCAATGACTTAGTCCTGCTGTGATATAGCCTGTAAGTGGATTGCAGTCCAAGCTGTCTGGCTCTGGCTCCAGACCCAGACCCGGCTGCTGTCCCCTCTCCCCCTTGTGGAGTCAACGATAGAAGGTGCAGGAGTGGGAGAGAGGGGGGCTCCCCAGGAAGGGGGAACTTCATCACAAGCGGGGTGCGAACAGGCTTCTCACCGCTGGAGATGGTCCTTGCAGGGGAGAACCTGGAGGCGGTGTGATGGACACATCAACAGACAGGTCAGGTTAGAAGCTGGAGTAGCCAGAAGCTCCAAGTTTATTTGCAGGTGATGGAGAGCCATTCAACATTGGGATCAGGGTCAAGTGTTTGAGATGGTATCTTAGGTAAATTATTCTGGGAGAAGTGCAGGTAGCAGGCATGAGTGGAGGGGCTGGAGGAAATAAACAGGTACTGTGAGATCCAGGAAGGACCAGGATATGCTGAGAGCTTAGGCCAGGGCAGCTGAGGAAGAAGCTGAGGGCAGAGCTACCATAGGAAGAGTTCAGGGCGTGTCAGGGGAGCCCAGAGGCACCGGTGGGAGGAGAGGATGGGAGGAGCTCACCTACACAGGTGTCTCATCACTGGGACGGGGGAATCCCTGGAAAAACAGCAAGTTGACTTTGAGTCACGCTGATTCTAAGGAGGGACCTCCAGGGATGTGTGTCCTATTCTACACTTCTATGCGGAGACCCCCGTCTGCAGGCAGAGGTCTCTCTTAACAGATGCAATGCTGCTTCTTGATTGAAAACCAACAGACATGGTAACTGCTTTTTTAGTTATTAAACTGGACTAGGGTACATTATTTTTTTAAGGACAGTATAAATTTCCTCACCCTCATCAGCATTCTTTCCTTAGTTCATAAAAATTTATGAATTCCACTTAATAATTCCATAAAATCTTCCACTTGGGGCTTCCCTGGTGGCGCAGTGGTTAAGAATCCACCTGCCAATGCAGGGGACACAGGTTCGAGCCCTGGTCCAGGAAGATCCCACATGCCGCGGAGCAACTAAGCCCGTGCGCCACAACTACTGAACCCCCGTGCCACAACTACTGAAGCCTGCATGCCTAGAGCTTGTGCTCCGCCACAAGAGAAGCCACCGCAGTGAGAAGCCCGTGCACTGCAATGATGAGTAGCCCCCGCTCGCCTCAACTAGAGAGAGCCCTTGCGCAGCAACGAAGACCCAATGCAGCCAAAAATAAATAAATAAAAATAAATAAATTTATTAAAAAAATTCTTCCACTAAAATTAGACATAATTTTATTTTATTTTATTTATTTATTTTTACATTTATTTATTTATTTATTTTTGGCTGCGTTGGGTCTTCGTTTCTGTGCAAGGGCTCTCTCCAGTTGCGGCAAGCTTGGGCCACTCTTCATCGCGGTGCGCGGGCCTCTCACTATCGCGGCCTCTCTTGTTGAGGAGCACAGGCTCCAGACGCGCAGGCTCAGTAAATTGTGGCTCACGGGCCTAGTTGCTCCGCGGCATGTGGGATCCTCCCAGACCAGGGCTCGAACCCGTGTCCCCTGCATTGGCAGGCAGACTCTCAACCACTGCGCCACCAGGGAAGCCCTAGACATAATTTTAATCACAAAACACTTTCTCTGTAACTTTTACTTTAGAGAAAAGTATATCAAGAAGACTACCTTTTCAAGTGTTCCCAGAATAATGGCAGCAGGCTTTTCATGAGTTTACCAACTATGAGTATCTGTGTCAGACCTCTCTCCTCAACACCCTGCCTGTGGCACCTTTGTCTGAGAGAAAATTCCTATTGGGTTTCATGGTTTTAAAGCTTTTTGGTGCAGACGGTCACCTGATTAATTAGCTATGAAACTACACAGGAAAATATAAAAGACACCCAAGTGCACCTTGTATGTAATGTTTTATTCACCCCCCCCAATGCGATCAGCTATTTGCAGGAGCCTTTGTGCTGAGAACCTCTGGCAAGACGCTGCTTACGGATGCATTTGGTCACATCACGGACAATGCAAAAATCCATGCTGGATGCGGTTTCTCGATGAAGAAATAAAGGCTATGTCATGAAGCCACATGTTCCTCTCTGGGGAGCTGTCAAGTGAGTTTCCAGTATTCAGTCCTGGGAAGGGACAAAGCCGATTATTTGGGAAGAGCTGGGCATCACGTTCCTGCCCCTCTACCGTCTCATCTGCAAGCCAGGCTTCTCTCTGCAGTGTCTCATTCAGCGGCCTGGGCGCTGAGCTGAGAAAGGTGGTAGGGCTCTGAGAGAACACAGAACTATTTACCAGGTACCTGTCATTTGCCAGGACTTTGGCAAGATTCTAGGAGTTACATGAGGAAGACTATGACACGGGCGGTCATATTGCTCAAGGACCCACACAGGGGTTGGGGGAGATGGCGGGTGCAACAGCAACTGGGTTTGTCCCCTGTGATGGTTCATTAGGCTGCGGGAACCGGGCAGGACCACAAACCCAACCTCCGCTGCACCCGGGGGATGCTAGGGGAACGAGAGGCCCCCTCTCCTGGGTCCCGTTGCTAACAAGAGTGCTTTTCTAGCTGAAGAGCACAGGACAGACCCAAGGAGGGTAGGATTCAGAAGCCGAAAGACAGTGCTTAGGGAAAACGCAGGCATCGTTCAAGTCAGCCGTGCGTCCAGTGAATGAAGGAACAAGTGGATTCCAGTAAACACCGGTCCTGCTGCCCTCTCTCTGCAGTGTCACTGCTCGGTCCCCCTTTCCCACCCTACCACCCAGTTTTGCCTTGAAGGCCACCTTGCCTTCAGAAATAGTCTTCAAAGGTTTGTTTTAATGGAGGAATTATTTTTGAAGGAGGCTTGCACATTGTCTTGGACTGACCCTCTGGGGAAGATGTGTCTGCCCAGACACCTGTTGGAATGCAGCCCACAAAGACGGCAGAGAGTCAATATCAAATCAATACTGTCACACACGGTGATGCATGGGAAGGGACTGTATCTCTCACCTGAAAATCCGTTTTGACAGGAGGGCAGCACAGAGTCGTTTATGACACCAGGATGATGGGCTGGCTGTTAGGGAGGCTGCCTGCAAACGGGAGAAGCCCGCGTGGACCCAAAGCAAGAGAGCAGCCTGGACGTGCGCTGACAGCCGGGTACCATGGCCACATTAACACATCCACAAGAGGCCTGGCCATTCTCAGGGAGGAATACGCTAGCCCAGGCCCCTGCGAGTAAGTGCAATTCCTAGTCCAACTGCAGTTTCTGTTCTTATGTTACAGTGGATTCTGATAGCACCCACCAGTGAACCCAAGTCTCTCCTCACTATGATCTGTCCAGTCTATACGGTAAGACAAATCACAACCTGGTTATCTGTCCAATTCTCTGTAAACTAAATGTCATAGTTAATTCACAAATGCAGGTCAAAAAATCGACTTGATACACCCACCAAAAGTAGCCTAAGGCATTCCTGAAACCTG
Source organism: Balaenoptera acutorostrata (assembly GCF_949987535.1). Classification (NCBI taxonomy): domain Eukaryota; kingdom Metazoa; phylum Chordata; class Mammalia; order Artiodactyla; family Balaenopteridae; genus Balaenoptera; species Balaenoptera acutorostrata. Next base: position 3,936,892 of record NC_080079.1, on the reverse strand, counting down.
AAAGAAGTGTATGTTTTAATAGAAAATGAGTACTAAAACATCATTTATCTTAAATTCGCCATCTAGCTGGATCCTGGTATCTCTTTGTTTTCTTGCTTACCTGGCATTTATAGGAAGATGACAATACCTAAGCGTGGCTTTGTGCTTCTCCACACAAATTTGCTAGTTTTAGAGCAAAAGCAACACGTGCAGGCATCCCAGCCTAGATGGGAGCACGTCAAGGACCATCACCTGGCTTCTCCTCTGAACCCCTGTACCACTGAGACCAAGACACAGTTCTGCATAAATACTGGTGGAATGAATGACAGCACAGTTCTCCACTGGACTTTGGAGTAAAACTTTGTGTTGCAATTTACAAAGTGCCTCAGAAATATCTCCTTTAGTCTTGTCGCAAAACCAGTGGGGCTAGTATTTTTTGAACTTTTGATTCAGAGAGGTTAAGTGACTTATCTGAGGTCACACAGCAAGCAGTGCAGTCAGGACACAGGGATCCCCTGGTGATTCTTGGCTCACAGTGAACTGCCTATTTCTGCTCCTACCCAAATAGTTTTACTCTTAGAAATGCAAAGCTCTGTAAGCCATTTGAGTTCTAGAACTCATTTCTTTGATTTATTTCCATATATGTTAAAGTTAGAGTATAAGATAGATTACACTCTAGATTTGAGTTCCTCAAGTATAAATACTGACTTCTGTATCCCTACTGATCCTTCGCAATCCACCAGCTCCCACTGGTCTTCAGCTGAGTGTGGGCACACAGCATTAGGCCACCTCCCTCCCTTGGAAGAGGTCATGTTCATGGAGGTGGCATGTTGCCTTACTCCATCCAGGGCACTGATCTCCTCTGGCTGACCAGCTAACCACCTTTGGAGTCAAATTCAGGGTTGGCCAGGCCTGCAAAATAGAATTGTCCCATCTCACAATCTTCACTTGGACATCTGATGGCATGATAAAATATGCCTGCCATCTCCCCAGCCCGGCCCTGTCCAGGTGCCGGCCCATGGGTGTGCAATGCTTCTGAATTTTGCACTGCTTCCTAATGCTTTGCTGCCTTCACCTGTATGAGACCAAACAAGGTGTGGCTTAGATCTCATGCCCCCTGGAGAACTTCTCTCTGGTGGGACACCGGCCACATCTCTGGGTGTCACCTCTGCCTTCCAGACTCTGATGTCCTACAAGTTACACAACTACGCCTGTACCTGCTGCTGTTGCTGCAGCCACTGACCGACTCGGCCAGATGGGTCCCCAGCGTGCCCCGGTGTCCCTGTGACTGCGACTGGAAGACCCCTGCCTGCACAAAGTGCCCCCACGTTAAGGAGATCTGCTACCGAAGCGGATACACAGAGACACCTGAGAAGAAGGGAGCTGGGGCCAGCCTTCCTTCAGCTAGGAGATTCACAGGCTCAGCCCCTTTCTTCTCTGTCCAACGTCTTGGGTTCTCATTTTGGGGTTCCTGCAGTGAAGCCCCTCTTGCTTTCCTTCACATTACAATTCAGTACATGAGACAGATGCCGGCACTTCTCATTTTGGTGCTAAAAGCTCACTGAAGCAGCAGCCGCTCCTGTCATGGCAAACAATGGCGTAGTCCTGACCCTTCACACTTACAGAGAGCTTTCATTTTCAAGGCATTTAAAAAACATTAACTAATTAACAAGTTTCTTTGAAGGCTCTGGGTCTCTTCATCTCTCTGGAAACACCTTTAAGAGTTAACAGTTTATTGAAAAGTAGAGAAAGGTAGCACCCCTAGGACAATCATTTGTTGGGTCAATAAAATTAAATTCGTGTGCATTTGAAATTGCAAAATCTGGGAGATAGGAAACCACACATGTTCTCCTTTTTTTGTTTTGTTTTGCTTTTTTTTCTCAATCCAACCTACTGGACTGATGAAAGCAACCCAAGTGTGTGTTCAATACGGTTTGTAGCAGGGCAAGGAATGGCAGAAAACCCCCAAAATTCCCTTTCAGAATTGCAATAACCAAATCAATCTCTCCCTCCTTTTTTTTTTTTTTTTTTTTTACAGGGATGGTGGACTCTGTGGAATTACAGCAGCAAGTTGCAAATGGTGCACGAAATACAAGCCTCCTTCCAGGGCACCAGGAGCTCTTTGATGTAAATTGCAGAGTACGTGATCCACGTTCACGCTCTATGATGCGCTATATTCTGTTCGGTCAAACACATTTGAAACAAAGTCCATTGAGCCCAAACATTTCCAGGTAGAAAAGAGAATGAAAATGTTTGTTGACAGATTTTAAGGCTACGGATTTTTCCATTTCCTCCCTACCCAGTACATACTGTATGAGAGAACTTCGAGGAATATAACGTTTCCTCTCATCTACTTTTTCTTTGAAGAAAAGGCCCCATCAACCTTCAAACTGTTTCCAAAACAAAGTTTTTATATCTTGCTATGTTTTTACAGAATGGATTTCACTGCTGTTACACAGGCAATGAGATGTCTTGGGGGTAGGTTCAGGGACATGTCCAGGGGCCCTATCCTGAGCTCTTCCTTAGTCAAAAGACCGCTTTACGGATGGGAGGGCTCTCTCCAGGGAAAAGGATGATCCTGAAGCAGAAAACCAGGCAGGACGTCAGTCCTGTTAGGGAAGATGTTGAGCATCCAGCTGGGTGTGCCTCCTTCCCCATCAGACCTTGCCTGGGGATATGGCTTTGCCGGGCCAGTGATACTGGCTGGTGAGGCCAGTGTGTTGTCACTCACTCCAGTCAGTAGAGTCTACATTTCCAGCGCCCCCAACAGCAACCATGAGTGGGTGAGCTAAATTGCAGCAGACATTTCTGAATCACCATCACCACCTTCCAGTGCCCTGGAGAGTGGAGAGAGATGCTGCTGACAGAAGAAGTCATGGGTGAAATCCACCCTGCTTTCACTTCTTCATTCACCTCATCACCTTAGAAGCACTCAGAATTTGTTCTGCAAGTCTGGGGACTGCACAGTGACTGCTGGGAGTTTTCATGCCTGGAAATGACCACCTCATCAGGGCTGAGGCCCCAAGTCACCCTAGACACTGCTTGACTTTAAAACTATGAGAGGGAGGGGGCTGCATCATCAGTGATCAAGTTCAATCAAATGTTATTGCAAAGTCAGTAGAAAAGCTACACAAAGATCCTGACAGTATCCTTTTTCTTTTGTATCTGTCGTCTCATGGGACAGAGCTGGAAGTAGATTGGCACTAAAACCAAGTGCCTGGATTCCAGCCTCTATTATGGCAACTACTAAGCATGTGACTTTGGGTAAGTCCTTGGACATTCTAAATAAAATTGCCTCATTTATTCAAAAATGAAACAAGGAAATATAAAGTCTTGGCTAGTGTAATAAAGCAAGAAAAAGAATTAAAAGGCATACAGGTTGGACAAAAAGGAAATAAAACTGTCCTTATTCGCAGACCACGTGATTGTCTATGTAAAAAAACCCTACAGAATCTATAGAAAAAAATCTTCTAGAACTATTCTAGGGTTAGTAGTTTTGGCAAAGTCAGAGGATTCAAGGGCAACACTTAAAAATCAATCATATTTCTATATAGTAGCAAACAGTAATTGGAGACTAACATTAAAAGAAAAACATTTACAAAACCTCAAAAATAGTTAGCTGTGAATCTAATAAAACATGTAAAGGCTCTGGTGTCAAAATTACAAAATGTTAATGAAAAAAATTAAAGATATCCTAAGTAAGTGGAGACTCACACCACATTTATGGCTAGAAGACTCAAGGTACTTAACCTGTCAGTTTTCCCCAGACTGACCTATAGATTTAACACACTTCCAATAAGACCCTAACAGGATTTTTTTTTTGTAGATCCTGGCAGGCTGACTGTAAAATGTATATGAAGCAAAAGACAGAACAGCCAAAAGAGTTTTGAAAAAGAAGAATGAAATTACAGAGCTCACACTGCCCGATTTTAAGACATCATTTAAAGCTACAGTAATCAAAACAGTGTGATACTGGTGAAATCACAGATACGTTGATCAATGGGACTAAACAGAGAGTCCAGAAATAGATCCACCAAAATATAGACAATTGAGTTTTTAAAAAGACTTTATAATTTTAGAACAGTTTTAGGTTTATAACAAAATTGAGAGGGAGGTACAGAGGTATCCTATATACCCCTTGGCTCCTCACGTGCATAGCCTTCCCTATAATCAACCCACTAGAGTGCTACAATTTTTACCAAGCATGAACTTACACTGACACATTATAATCACCCAACGTCCATAGTTTAAGATTCATTCTTGGTCTTGTACATTGCATGGGTTTAGACAAATATGTAATGACATATGTCCATCATTATAACATCATACAGAGTATTTTCACTGCCTTAAAACTCCTCTGTGTTCTGCTTATTTATCTCCCCAAATCTAATCCCCTGGCAACCACTGATCTTTTTTACTGTCTCCAAAATTTTGCCTTTTTCAGAATATCATATAGTTGGAATCATACAGTAAGTAGTCTTTTCAGATCAACTTCTTTCACTTAGTAGTAGGCATTTAAGATTCCTCCATGTCTTTTCATGGCTAGATAGTCCATTTATTTTTAGTGCTGAATAATATTCCATTGTCTGGGTGTGCCACAGTTTATCCATTCACCTACTGAAGGATATCTTGGTTGCTCCTAAGTTTTGGCAATTATGAATAAAGCAGCATTAAACATCCAGGTGTGGGTTTTTGTGTGGATATAAGTTTTCAACTCTTTTTGGTAAATATTAAGGAGGGTGATTGCTGGATTGTATGGTGAGAGTATAAATAATTTTATAAGAAACCACCAAACAGTTTTCCAAAATAGCTGTACCATTTTGTATTGCCACTGGCAATGAATGAGAGTTCCTGTTGCTCCACTTCCTCACCAGTATTTGGATTTGTCAGTGTTCCCGATTTTGACCATTCTAATAGGTGTATAGTGCTATATCATTGCTGCCTTAATTTACATTTCCTGATGGTATATGATGTTGAGCATCTTTTCACGTTTTTATTTGTGATTTGTATATCTTCTTTGGTGAGGTGTCTGTTAAGGTCTTTGGCCCGTTTTTTAACTGGGTTGTTTGTTTTCTTATTGCTGAGTTTTAAGAGTTCTTCATATATTTTGGATAACAATCCTTTATCAGATGTGTCTTTGGCAAGTATCTTCTCCCAGTCTGTGGCTTGTGGTCTTATTCTCTTGACATTGTCATTAACAGAGCAGAATTTTAGCTTTAATGAAATCCAGTTTATCAGTTATTTCTTTCATGGATTGTGCCTTTGGTGTTATATCTAAAAAGGCATTGTTATACCCAAGGTCATCTAGATTTTCTCCTACGTTATCTTCTAGATTTATAGTTTTATATTTTCCGTTTAGGTCTGTGATCTACTTAGACTGAATTTTTATGAAGGACATAAGGTCTGTGTCTAGATTCACTTTTTGGCATGTGAATGGATGTCCACGTATCCAGTACCATCTGCTGAAAAGACTACTTCTTCTCCATTGTATTGCCTTTGGCTCTTTGTCAAAGATCAGCTGACTATATTTGTGTGGGTCTGTTTGGGGGCTTTATATCCTGTTCCATAGATATATATGTCTATTCTTTCACCAGTACCACATTGTCTTGATTACTGTGGCTTTACAGTAAGTCTTAAAGTCATGTAGTGTCAGTCCTCCAACTTTGTTCTTCTACTTCAATATTGTGTTGGCTATTCTGGATCTTTTGCCTCTTCATATAAACTTTAGAATCAGTTTGTTAATACCCACAAAATAACTTGCTGGGGTTTCATTGGAGATTGCATTGAATCTATAGGTCAAGTTGGGAAGACCTGACATCTTGACAATTTTGAGTCTTCCTATCCATGAACATGGAATATCTCTCCATTTATTTATCTCTTTGATTTCATTCTTCAGTTTTGCAGCTTTACTTATATTTTTCTTGTACATGTTCTATAAGATCTATACCTAGGTATTTCAGTGTTTTGATGCCAGTGTAAATGGTATTGTGTTTTTCATTTCAAATTCTACTTGCTCATTACTAGTAAATAGGAAAGCAATTCACTTTTTTTTATATTAACCTTGTATCCTATAGCTTTGCTATAATCACTTATTAGTTCCAGGAGGATATTTTTCAAGCAATTCTTTTGGATTATCTGCAGAGATTATTATGCCATCTTCAAATGAAAGCAGTTGTATTTCTTCCTTCCCAATCTGTGTAAGTTTTACTTCCTTTTCCTACTTTATTGCTATTCAAGGACATCCAGTCCAATGTTGAAAAGGAGTTGTGAGAGGGGGTCTCCTTGCTTGTACCTGATTTTATTGGGAAAGTTTCAAATTTCTCACCATTGTGTATTATGTTAACTATAGAGTTTTTGTAGATGTTCTTTATCAAGTTGAGGAAGTTCCTCTCTATTCCTAGTTTACTGAGAATTTTTGTCAAAAAACAGTGTTGGATTTTGTCAAATACTTTTTCTGCATCTATTGATATGACCATGTTTTTTTAGTCTGTTGACATGTTGGATTACATTTATTGATTTTGAATGTTGAACCAGCCTTGCGTACCTGGGATAAGTCCCACCTGGCTGTGTTGTAAAATTTTTTAATGCTTTTTTTGGATTCTATTTGCTAATATTTTGTTGAGGATTTTTGCATCTATATTCATGAGAGATATTAGTCTGTAGTTTTCTTTTCTTGTAATGTCTTTGTCTGGTTTTGGTATTAGGGTAATGTTGCCTAATAGAATGAGTTAGGAAGTATTCCTTCTGCTTCTATCCTGGAAGAGATTACAGAGAATTGGTATAATTTTCCCACTTAAATGTTTTGTAGAATTTACCGGTGAATCCACCTGGGAAGGCAGTTTATTTTTGACCAAGGTACAAAGGCAGTTCAATAGAGAAAGGATAGTTTTTGAACAGTTGTTCATTCACATGCAAAAATATTAACTTTAACATATATCCCATACATTATACAAAAGCTAACTCAAAATAGATCACAGATATAAAGTATAAAACTATAAGGCTTTTAGAATAAAGCATTGGAAAAATATTCATGACTTTAGCTTAGCTAAGAGTTTCCAGATATGACTCAGAAAAGAGAATTAAACGACAAGCTAAAGGCTTGGAGAAAATATTTGCAAATTATATATCTTAAAAAGGAGTTGTATGAAGATACATAAGGAAGCCTCAAAGTGAAATAATAAGGAAACAAGCAACTCAATTAAGAAATGGGCAAATGGTTTGAAAAAACACTTCACCAAAGAAGACATACAAATGACAAATAAGCCCATAAAAAGATGCTCAATATCATTAGCCAGCAGAGAAATGCAAATCAAGCCCACAAACTATATACCTATTAGAATGGCAAAGAACAAATAAAGAAAAACTTTGATAATACCAAGACTAGTGTGATGCAGAGTGGCTGGAACTCTCATACATTGTTGGTATAAGTGCCAAATGGTATGGTAACTCTGGAAAAATTTGACAGTTTCTCATAAAGCTAAATATACACTTAGCATGTGAACCAGCAATCCCACTTCTAGGTGTTTACTCAAAATGTAAGTTCACATATAAACCTATATGTGGATGTTTATAGCAGTTTTATTTCTAATCACTGAAAACTATAACTAACACAAGTGTCTTTCAGTGGGTGAATGGATGAACCAGGTGGGGTACCTCCATATAATGGAATACTACTGAGCAAGAAAAAGGAATAAATTATCAATACATCAACATGGTTGAATCTCAAAGGTATTATGCTGGGTTGAAGAGGTAACTCTCCAAAGGTCATATGGTTCCATTTATACGACCTTCTCACAAAAGCCAAACTATAAGGATAGAGAACATATCAGTGGCGTGTTGAGGATTTGACTACAAAGGGGCAACAGAAGGAAATTTTGGAGGATGATAGAATTGTATTTACCATGATTGCATTGTTGGTGACATGAATTCATATATGTTAAAACTCATACAGTCAAACACTAATGCCCCCCGCCAGTTAACTTTGCTGTATGTTAACTTAAATATTTTTAAGAATAAAATTAATAATAATAATATGCTTCACTTGTCTTATGCATGGATTTATCGAGATCTTAAAGCCAAAACAAATGTTAAATGCTGTTATAAAAGTCAGCATCTTGGTCTTATGTTGGCTTTGCAAATCTCAATATTTAAAATGTCCAAGAAATTTTTCAGAATCTAAGGCTCCTGATTGAATATAGTTAGGAGTATAATTTCTCGAGACTTGAATCCAACGGTTGTCTTGTGTGGCTGGATCCACCAGACACAGAGATGCCCCCAGACCATTGGACTTTCCCATTTGGACACTTGCTCATCTTAGATGGTAGTGGGACATTTTTATGGGCTGAGTTGCTTCCCCCCCCCAATTCATATGTTGGAGCCCTAACCCCAGAACCTCAGAATGTGACTGTCTTTGGAGACAGGGTCTTTAAAGTAATAATTAAGTTAAAATGAGGTCATTAGAGTAGACCTTAATCCAATATGACTGGATCCTTATAAAAAGAAGAAATTTAGACACCGACACCCACAGAGGGACAACCACGTGAAAATTCAGGGAGAAGACAGCCGTCTACAAGCCATGGAGAGAGGCCTCAGAAAAAAAAAACAACCCTGCTGACAGCTTGATCTTGGGCTTATAGCCACCAGAATTGTGCAAAAATAAATTTCTGTTCTATCAGCTGCCCAGTGTGTGGTATTTTGCAGCAGTAGCCTGAGCAAATTCACACAGACACCTTCCAGGTGGCCGGATCCCTGAAATCTCCCATCTCCCATGTGCAGACCAAGAGGCATGAAAGGGTTAAGTAAAACATTGATTGTAAAATCAGATCAGGTCTCCACTGTCTGCTTAAAAGTTGCATCTCCAGATTTTACATGAATTTTTAATTTTAGATGACACCTTTGACTAGAAGTGACAGTGGAGCAGATCATTTGTGTAATTACAGCCACGATCACGGAGGAAAGAGCAGCTCCCAAAAGAACAGAAAACATGAGCTGGATCTGGTGGTGAATGAGGCTGGCAGTGGAGGTGCGGGAGCCTCTGGGGTCCCTAGGCACCTCTCAGCCTTGCAAAACAGGAGAGCGTTGACTTTCCCCTGTTTTAGGAAAAGTACGCTATTCATTCTCAGGGAAAAGCAGCATTTGCTTCAAAAACATGTTTTTCAGGGGTTAGAAAGAGAAGAGGAAAGCTCCAACATGAAGGTATCAGATAACTAGAATTCAGACAATAAATGTAACTGCATCACAGCTATTGTTGACATGTCTGAACTTCCTGTGGAAAGCGGCCGTGTCCTCTGCAGCTCAAGATGTGGGTTTGGCTTTCTTCCTTCAGGTGATATCCAAGGCGTATTAGTGACTCCAAGAAGAGTAATTAAGCTGGCAATCTGTCCGTGCAGTAGAGGCACGAGAAGCTTTAAGGTGACTTGGTCCAGAAACTGCAGGAGTGGAACTGTTTTTCGATTTCCAGAGCTGAGCGTACCCTGATAGAGGAGCAGCTACGAAGCTGGAGGGGGCGAGGTGGGCAGATAGCCCTGGAAGTTCAGTCTGAAGGCAAGATGTTCCTCCTCCCACAAACCCAGTGTGTAGACCTGCCTCCAAACCACCGCACTCTAAAGAAAGGGGAGAAGCATCCACCGGGGATTTTTAAGATATTGATGACCCCACAGAAAGATACCGATTCCTGGAAAACCTTTCCTGTTGGATAGTTAAAGCTTAAGAACAAGTGTATTGCTTTTCTTGCTTGTGGGAAGATCACAGCTAATTAGCCCTAGTGAAATAGAGCACAGTCCTTGAAAATTAGAGACAAGGTCCTTCACCCTCTGAAGAATTGCCTGCCATCTACACTGTTAATATGAACATCCTGCAGCCTCCTAACCTGTGTGTCCACACCATCATCAGAGAACCTGGGAGCAAGAAGCCCCCTAACTCTAGTTACAACTGTGGTGCTTTGGAGGGAAAAAATAATTCAACAGGTGAAATTACCTAGTGGTCTCCTTTGCCAGGCTTTGATGGCCATAACCTCAGTTCAGTTTTAGATTGGAAGGCTTGGTAATTGTCATTTAGATCTTGCCTTGCACGTTCTGAATGCTGTTACTTAGGACAGATGCTGCCATTTTCAAGGTCTGGGATGATTGATTTGGGACCGTGGCCTGGGTATCAAGTTTGTTGTGGAAATGAGCTCTCCTCCCAGGCCCCACAGGCAAGGAGGTTACTTGGGCCCATAGATTGTCCATTTATGAAGGACAGTCCTGAAAATGAAGGGAAGTTTCCCACTTAGGCCAAGTACCTGGAGATTTTCTTTCTTACCATCATATTTAGTTCTAATCTTTCCTGTGATTTTCCTGATTTACTGCATCTTGAATGGAAACAACAAGCACCTTGTCAGCCTCTAGAAATAGATGTTTTGCTCAAGAATTCAAGGAGATTATGGCGGACAATCTGTGGCATCCCAAATAATGTCTCCTGTAACTGAAAAGACTCTACCTGGGCGCAGACGGAGGTTGTTGGTTTATTCAAATCCCATTTCCCCTTTGCAAAGATCCCCTCAGGGCATGACTCTTTTACATTAAAATATTCATTTAAAAAGCACACATTTTGGTAGGAAGGAGAAATCCAAGTTTCAGGGTTTGCTAAGTTCCAAGTTTGTGTGTCAGTGTCAGGGGAAGAGATGTCGCCAAGCGCTGTCCCGGCTGCATCCCCACACCTGGGAGCAGTTACACTCCAGAGTGCAATTTCCAGGCAGAATGGTGCAGGCAAAGAAGAGCCTTTTTCCAGCGGCATCTCAAAGGGAAAGATTCCTGGCGGATGTGTCACAGTCATGTCAAAAGAGGAGAAGGCCCCAGATTGCAATTCCAGCCAGGCCAGCAGCCCAACTGCAAGTTCATTTGCGTGCAAGTGTACTTGGGTTCCTTTGCTTTCCTTTCTTTTTTTTTTTTTCTTTGTTTTTAATTGAAGGATAGTAGATTTACAATGTTGTGTTAATTTCTGCTGCACAGCAAAGTGACTCAGTTATACATATATATATATATATATATATATATATATACATTCTTTTTAATATTCTTTTCCTTTATGGTGTATCCCAGGATATTGGATATAGCTCCCCGTGCTATACAGCAGGACCTGGCTGTTTATCCATCTACTAACCCCAAACTCCCGGTCCATCCCTCCCCCTCCATGATTCCTTTGCTTTTCTGCCTGGAGTTCAACAGGTCACAAGAGGAAACAGCAACGTGAGATAAAATACTAGTGAAGTGTTAAATGCCATTTGCTGATTCATCCAAAACATTAGCAGTCACCAAACTGCCAGATTGAGAGAGCTTTTCTTGGGAAGGGAGACAAAACATTTCACACAAATGAAACAAAAGGCAGGTTCAAGGGTTATAATAGAAAGGGAAACAATCTGGGGCTTTAGACACGATGCGGGGGGTGGGGGGGAATCAAAGGGCCACAGGACCGCTTGTTAAAGTTAAAATATTAGAAAGGAAAACAAGATCCTCAATCAATTACGCTCTGTCCAGAATCATTCATAAGGCAAGAGAAGCGATTACTCTTTTGATAATAGATTTTTTTAAAGGGTTCTTTTGGAAATGAGAGATGGTGACGGATTGAAGGAGGGTGAACTCCAATCTCCAGGAAAGAGACTCACCAGCCAAGAGAGAGTACATCTGACCCTGGTGGTAGGCAGACTCCTCGAGACATTAATAAGGGATGAGATCACAAAACATCTGGAGAAATAAACCAGCCAGCCTGGTTCATAAAGGCAAGAGTTGTCTAAGAAGTTGGGTGGAATTTGTGCCTGGAGATGGTGCAGAAGGCAGGGCTGCTGAGGACCTGACCTCGTTCTGATCATCCCGTGTCGGCAACTCCTGTTGCAGTGAGGTTTAGGACAGGCCAAGTGAGTAAATTACTTCATGGTAGTCAAAGCCTGTGTTTGAGGGCAGTTGGCTAGAGATGGAAGGAAGCCGGTGTGAAAATTCCCCTTCCCCAAAAGGAGGAGGGGAGGCTGGGCTCAGTCCAGTGCTCGGGACGTCTGAAGCTTGGACACATCTAGGCTTTCATAAGACACGTGTAGCAGTAGCTGTTAGTCAAGTCTTGTTTTGAGGGACAGAAGCCTGAGTCAAATAACTTTTGCAAAACATGAATTTATTAGTTCTTGTGGCAGGGAAGGAAACTGGAATTAGTTTACAGATTGAGAAAACTGTGGAGACCAGAGCCCCGTGACGATCTCAGGGAGACCAGGCTTCCTCTCTCCTTCTTTCTCTCTCTTTCTCCCCCTCACATCTGCTTTTCATCTCTTTTTGGGTCTCCATCGGGTTTCTTTCTGCAGACAGACAGACATACAGGCAGGCTCCACACATGAGAAAAGGTAGCCAAGAACAGCCTTGGATTCACAGCTTCAGAGCCCAGCAGAGACAGACATTTTCTCCTGCAGCACACATGTATCAGCTGCCACGTGGGCTGTGCGTGGTCCCTTCTGGGTCACAAGCCACCATTTAGACCAATTCCTTTACTCATTGGATGGGTCCTGGGATTGGTGGTCCCAAGAGAGATACTTGATAGTAGTGGGAAAAATCCCCAGAGTAAGGAAGGATGGGCTGACGGCTGAGCTGACACAAAGCAGTACACGTTCATGACAGCCTTTATAGAGGACCTGTGTCTCTTTCTACAGACTCTCAAGGTACATGCAAAAGTTTAAAGTGGTTTAGGGTCATAAATGCTCCAATGGTCACTGTATATTACTCTCAGTATGAAATATATTCTTGCATTGTGTGTGAGTGTGAAGTCTGTCACCCATGGTGTCTCCGTAGCACTGAGAGGTGGATTGATGTGAGAAGCACCCTAGTTTGCTGTTGGGGAAAAGTCGTGCCCACTGCATGGGAACTGAGCTTGTCTACGCAGTGGTCGGGCCCTGAGCCTCGGCAACCTGAGGGTACACCTGCCACCCTCAAGCTAAAGAAGCTCTGTTGACTGATGGACCATGCCATTCGCTTCGCATCTACCATTGCCGTAGGTCTGAGCTGAAGGTCGCTGAGGACACCTGAAGACAGAGGACATCATTCACTAAGAACTGAATTAAGGTCAGTAGGAAATTTAAGGTGAAAACATAGCTGAATCTTCTTGAGAGCCATCCTGGTTCCATTCTTGCCCCCAACCCACCCAATATCCATTCTCCACTGTAGAGGGAACTTTAAAACCTTAAATTCAGTTATGATGTTCTCTCCTGTAAAACCCTCCATGGACTTTCCATTACCATTACACACAGATGGGAACTTTCCCTGGATCCATGTGATCCCTCCCCGGCTCACTGCCATGTTGAAATAGGCTATGGTTTACCCACCCTCCTATTAGGTTTCAGTCTCTGCTTTTTCTTCGTTTCTCTTTTGGGTCTTTTTATTGCTTATTATCTGTTCTTTATTTATCAAATGTTCTTCCTTAGGTTTCTACAAAACTGTTTCTTTGTCCTCATTGGATTTTAGCTTGAAAGTCACATCCGTAGAGACCTTCTCTGATGCTCCCAACTAAGGTAGCCCCACACTGAATTTGCTTCATCAGTTTTGCCTTGTATATTCCTGTCTCCCCAGATTAGATGGAAGGGACCAGGGTCTTCATCTCATCTGACACTCATCACAGTGCCTGACAAACAGAAGGCCCTCAGTTACACATGGTTGAGGAAATAAATGACTGACTAATGGGCCTTGTATCTCACAGGACACCCAGCACAGTTTCCTACTGAAGACCTCAAACTCGCAATCTGAACATTCATGGTTTTGACCACGAGTGAGTCACACACAGGGGCCCAAAGATGTCTGTCCTTTGGGGAGGTAAAGATTGGCATCCTCCCTTCTCTGAGGCTGGTGAATGAGTGTCACTTGGCTGGAGAACATTCCAGACTGGCATCTCAGATGCACATTTTTGTTGTTTTTGTCACCTTGTAGGCAGTGATATTCTCTAAGAGCTGGGGAGGACGTGCTTTTTTTCCCCCTCTCCTAAGGGATTCGTGAAGCTCTCTAGACGGTGCTCTTATGACCGTTTGTTGAATGAGTGAATGCATAAATGAGTATTAAGGGTTATTGTTCAGAGTAGATGATCAGTAAATTATTTTAATTGAGTAAATAATTAACTAAAAGTATGAATAGATCACCTTCTTTGATTAACAGTAAAAGATGCAGTGTGTAAATCAAACACAAGAGAGAGAAGACAGGAGAAAACCTCATACAACTTTTACCTTTTTCACCCACACAGTTAAACTTACTCCATCGAAGACCATCCGCAAAAATGCCATGAGGCTGCAGCAAACAAGCTGAGAGGTGAGAGCCCTGGTGCTGGGGGAGCTTTTGGCGGAAAATAATCAGCATCAACACCGGCAAACCGTCTGGAGTCACCATTGCCAACTGTTTACACAAATGAACCCACTTGACCAAATTTGATTTTTTACATAAATTCAAACAACAGGCTTTCCTGGCTCTTCTAATGCGAAGTCATCAGTCCAAATGAATTTATTTTCCTTCCCATTTATTTAGAAGCTATGTAGACAGAGCCACAGATATAGGCAGAATCAGTCATTAAGTTCACTTTATAGGCCTCGGACCATGGTGTGACCGGATACACACTGTTCTCAAAGATCAGGGTGATTCCCGACCGGAAATGCTCCACGCACACACATGCACATGCATGTATACACATGCACAGGCATGCATGCAAGCTTTATTGTGCTAGCAGCAAGTAATCAGAGTCTGAGATGGCTCCAAAGTCAACGGGGAAAGCTCTGATGGGGATCAACACGCAGACTGCAATTAGACCAGCATGGAACTATTAATCACACTGCAGACCAGGAGAAGGCTGGCTGGCTGGGGTCAAGGTCCCATAAGTGAGGGTATCAGCCATGGATGTGACACGGGGTGGTTTTCCAACCTGCTCATTCAAGAACTAATTGGTAGGTCAGGAAATTGCAGACACTCGTCTGAACGAGCTAGGAAAAGAACATGAGAAAAGGGCAAAGTTTCGTCATGAAGATAGGAATTCTCTTGCTTTAAATGCCATATTCTTTGTTGCTTGACATATTCACATTATCCCAGAGGCCATTTTAGTTGGTCTCCAGCTGTGAAAAAGACAACATCACATCTGTGGTGTCAGGTGGAGGCAAACACAACAGGAAAAAAATTAATTGAAAAATCCTGTTCAGATATTTTGTGAAGAAATTAATAATGTGCTTGCTTTGAGGAGAGATGGCCCATTTTGGTGTCATGTGAAGATATTCAATACGTATTTGAATAGCTTTTACTTTGAATGTACTGATATTACAAAGGCAATTCATAAAGATGCAAAAAATAAATAGAAATCATTCCCTGGCTTTACTTAAAAATAAATGCACTAGATTTATCAAGGTCTAGATACTAAAATATCTGAACTGATCATACAATGGGTTTCTGCTGCTGTTGTTATTATTGCATTTTTAACTAATTTAAGTGAAATATTTTCTGACCAGCAGACACGTCTGCACATGAATCAGGCAAGGATGGGTGAACTGGATCCCAGAATCTCATCCAGGGAGCCATATGCACATCCAATCACTCTGTGCCCACTGAACCCCAGGCACAAATAAGTGGCACCTTTGCTGCTTGACACTTGGCTGATGGAAGGGAGTCAGAAGAACCAGGCAGAGGGTTCCCCTTGACACAATTAAAATAATCCATTTTGCCATCAGATCTTGTGAGTATCACATCAATTACTATCACATTTTGTTAACGTGGCTCCAAGCCACTTGTAAGACACTATCTGCTAGTCTCCTAATTGTATCAGTAAAAATGAATTTCCTCCTGATACAGTAATTAAACTAAATATATGTTAATGCATTTGATTAGGGTTGGGAAAACATAAGAGAAAATCAAAATGAAAGGACATCACTGAGAGCCCTCCCATGGGGTCCGCTTCCCACCAGCTTCTTCTCCTCCAAAGTTCCTCAATTGTCTTGCTCTGAGTTTCTTACACTGTTGGGCCCAGAAGCTCACCCCCTGGACTAGTTTACAAAGGTTCTGTTAAGTCCCCCGGACATGAGTCTCATGATGCCCAGGGAGACACACTGAAACAATTCACCTTTTGACTTGCCGCGAAGTGACTGTGGGAGCGTGTGGGGATCCTACTTCTCCATATCCCCACTTGGAGGAATGTCCCTTTGCTCTGGCCCTGCGTCAGCCACTGCAATGCCTCTCAGAATTCCTGAGGTAGGACCCGCACTCATGATGGACCACAGCATTTGCCTTTCCCCTCACTGAACAAAATGCTCCTCTTCTTCCTGGGGGAACAGATGAGGCAGTTCTAGAAGGTGGATAACTGTTTGCACGCTGGCTTTACCGAGGCTCACTTTGGCCATTTATGAAGTGGAGAAAATGGTTCCTGTCTCTCAGGGTTGTTGAGTGCATGAGATAGCAGCAGGATGGAGAAGTACATTGTGAAGCCACGCCCAAGACAGTACAAGGCTACTCCATGCCTCATCACATTGGTGATAAACACTCTGGCCTGATTTCATGGCAAATTTCTAGGACTACATCACCACCAATCCCATGCATCACTAAACTAATAAGGACTCATCTCTATGTTGCGTTAACGTGAAGTGGGGACTGGACTCCTGAATGGTACATCCTTATTGAAGACAAGCTGCTGATGCCACATAGAAGCAGAGGAACCAGGACTCAATTTGTCCTCCTTGTCCTGAAGGGGAGAGGGCTTGGGCATGCTCAGTTCAGGAAATCCTTGGGATCTACTCAAATGCTCAAGAATTCAATCAGTATTTAGGGAGTACGGTGTGCCGTAAGCCAAGCTGGGTGTGCTGGAGAGAGACACTAAGAGGATGATGAACTTCAAGAGGTCTCATGCGATTGGGTGTAGGTGTGAATCTGCAAGGTGCAAGGGGACAGTTGTACCAGAATATTTTCTAAAGCACCTTAGCTGGCTTGAGACAGAGCCCCAGCTACCTGGAAGACACTATCTCCTGCAGCCTGCAAAATCAGATCAAATGAAATAGTTGGCCTCATAAAAAGGCAAGCAGCCAAAGGAAGGTTGCATTACAGTAGTATCTTTATGAAAGTGCATGTGACAACCACATGAATATCAAATGAATTCATTATGATCTCTACCATTTCCATGAATACCAAATGAATGTATAATGACTGGACGCTTAAAGTGTTATCAATTAAAAAAAATACTAGAAATAATGGGAAAATTAATCTCATCATATGCTGAAGAAAAAATATTTTAGAAAAAGTACTTGGAAATATTTAGACGGTTGGCAACTAGTAGTTTGCAGACGCTGCGGCAGCTCATTTCTGCTTCCGGCTTTGTCCAGAACCAGTTTCCATTGCAAAGCGTTCTCAGCGATGACTGGGCAGAGAAAGTGCCCAAATCTGTTATCTGAATGAGCACATGTTCCCTTATTTTGGGAGTTTCGCTGTTCTGAGGATTCTTGACCCTGGAAAGTTGGTCGCACCCTGAATGCAGAGCCCTGACGAGTGTGGGAAAACCACTGTCACCAAACACAGAGTTGGAGGTGCCTTCCCCTGGTTCTGCAGGAGCGCCCGGCCTTAACTTAGCACATAGTCAAACCCTGGAACATGACTGTTATTCCAGAAGCTTCATTCCCAACAGGTGTGGGGTAAAGCTGGCACCTGCAGAGCTAGGGGAGGAGGCTGAGCGACCCAGGGGTGGGACACTGAGGGGAGGGTTAGGACACAGGCTGTCCATCCTCTGTGGTCCCTGGACACGCGGCTTCTCTGGACACTGGGGATGACCAGGCTGGCTGGCCCCCCCTGTGGCCCCGTTCAGGTCAATGACCAGTGGTGACTGAAGCCTTGGGCAGTGGTCACTGGGCTGTGTCCTCGCCAGGGCAGAGGCGAGGGCACCCCTGACGAGTGTGTGGCACAAAATCGAATGGATTTCAGGGGCCCTGACCAAGGCTGCTGGGCAGGAAGAGATGGCCTCCACACAGGGTGGGTGGATTGATCTGGTGTAGCGGCTGCTTCGGCTGATTCACCAGCACTGTGCAGAGGACATACGAGTGGGCTTTCAACCTGGCACTGCCAGCTTCACATTCCTCAATCTAAGTTGCAGGAAAAACACTGCTCAGCCCCTCCGTTCCACGAGGATAGAGGACTGTCTGTCCTGTTCCCAGCTCCTGGCCCGGCACCTGAAATGGTCCAGGCAACTCACCACCTGGCCCTGCCTGGGAAAAACAGCCTAAAAAAACACCTGAAACTAACACAGCATTGTAAATCAACTATACTTCAATTTAAAAAAAAGACTGTCACAGATTCTTTGGTTCAAATGAAAAATCCCCACCCCAAGCCCTAGTCATTGAATAGTGCACTAATCAGCCACTGGATTCCACAGGGCGGATGAGGCATCTATATAATGTTAAAATGCACGTATAGATGTAATTTTACATTATGCATGCGCTTACACATATATAGTCAATCTTTAATAATCTTTCTATTAGGTGACCCAGTCCTAGGAGTCTGACTCATCCTGCCTGTGGAATCCAGAGGCAAATTAGTGCACTATTCAATGACTAGGGTTTGGGTGGGGATTTTTCATTTGAACCAAAGAATCTGTGACAGTCTTTTTTTTAAAATTGAAGTATAATTGATTTACAATGTTATGTTAGTTTCAGGTGTACAGCAAAATGATTCAGATCCGTATATATATATATATATATATACACACACATACATACATTCTTTTTCAGATTATTTTCCCTTATAAATTATTACAAGATACTGAGTATAGTTCCCTGCATTATACAGTAGGTCCTTGTTGTTTATCTACTTTATATATAGTAGTGTGTATCTGTTAATCCCATACTCCTAATTTATGCCTCCCCTGCCCTTTCCCCTTTAGTAACCATATATTTGTTTTCTATGTCTGTGAGTCTATTTCTGTTTTGTAAATAAGTTCGTTTGTATCATTTTTTTAGATTCTACATATAAGACATATGATATTTGTCTTTCTCTGTCTGACTTACTTCATTTAGTATGATAATCTCTAGGTCCATACATGTTGCTGCAAATGACATTATTTTGTTCTTTTTTATGGCTGAATAATATTCCATTGTGTGTGTATATATATTATATATATATAATATATATATATACTGCATCTTGTTTATCTATTCATCTGTTGATGGACACTTAGGTTGCTTCCATGTCTTGGCTATTATAAATAGTGCTGCCATGAACATTGGGGTGCATGTATCTTTTCAAATTAGTGTTTTCATCTTTTCCAGATATATGCCCAAGAGTGGAATTGCTGGACTATATGGTAGTTCTATTTTTAGTTTTTTAAGCAACCTCCATACTGTTCTCCATAGTGGCTGTACCAATTTACATTCCCACCCACAGGGTAGGAGGGTTCCCTTTTCTCCACACCCTCTCCAGCATTTATCTGTAGATTTTTTGATGATGGCCATTCTGACCAGTGTGAGGTGGTACCTCACTGTAGTTTTGATTTGCATTTCTCAATAGTTAGTTAGCAGTGTTGAGCATCTTTTCATGTGCCTCTTGGCCATCTGTATGTCTTCTTTGGAGAAATGTCTATTTAGGTCTTCTGCCTATGTTTTGACTGGGTTTTCTTTTTTTTTTTTTTTTTGACATTGAGCTGTATGAGCTGTTTGTGTATTTTGGATATTAACCCTTTGTCAGTCAGTCATCATAGACGACCCAGGCCTAGGAGTCTGCCTCATCCGCCCTCTGGAATCCAGTGGCTAATTAGTGCACTATTCAATGACTA
Source organism: Balaenoptera acutorostrata (assembly GCF_949987535.1). Taxonomy (NCBI): domain Eukaryota; kingdom Metazoa; phylum Chordata; class Mammalia; order Artiodactyla; family Balaenopteridae; genus Balaenoptera; species Balaenoptera acutorostrata. The sequence continues at coordinate 3,917,140 of NC_080079.1, read as the reverse complement.
GGGTTTGGGGCAGGAATTCTTTGTTTGAACCAAAAAATCTGTGATGAGCTTTGCATCGATGATTCCACTTATTGTATAAGTTAACTTTTCTCAGTCCCTTACTCTGATACCTGAATGGTGAGAAATTCAGAAGTCCCCAGTGCTGGCCGGAGCCGAAGGGGATTCACATGATGGGCGTTTCAACACAGGTTGCTGAGTCTCCCCTTGGAGCTTCTGACCCAGGAAGTGCAGGCTCCAGCCCAGGTGCTCTGACCCCTGCCCTCCCCTCTCGTCCAGAAAACCGTGATGTGCAGTCATGGTGGGACAACTGACTGAGATGCTTTTCACGATGTGGAACTCACCAGGTAATTGTCAGCTCACTGCCCTGCACTGGTCTGTCTCCATCTGGTAAGAATGGAGAGGAGAGACCATGGGGGAGAAACTGGAAGGAAGGGTTCTGAATGCAAAAGAAGAAGGTTTGTCAGCATTTTCTGATTTGAAATAGTCAAAGAGCAGGAGTGGAACGGGGACCAACCTCCTGGCGACACCTCCAGGGGAGAAGGAAACACGGGGCAGAGTGCCGGCTGGGCCCAGGGACCTCAGGGCACAGTCTCCAATGACTCGGGGAACTTTGGATGCAGTAACAGCACCTGACTCAACATTGGGCATCTCCTGGTCATCCAGGGTGATCCCAGGTCACACACAGACAGAAGGAGTCATTGCACCCTCCTCTCTGCCTCATCCAGACCCCTGTCACGTGTCATCCTGTGTCACAGTGTGTCACTTCACAGCCCTCTTGTCTTCAGCATGTAAAGTCCCAGGGAAGGGATCTGCTCAGCCAGGCTGGAGGTGATGGCTGGGGGTGGACGGACCCATCAGTCCCTTCAGAACCCCGGGGGGGTGAAGGAACTGTGTTAGGGAGACTCCAGGCACTCAAGAGGGAACCACCACTTTTATTCACTGACTTAATTATTGATTAAACTTATCCTGCCCAGTTCCCCAGGTAAATTTCTGTAGAAAAAGAGAGAAAAGGTAAGTCTCCTCAAAGGCTCTTGAACCACAACATTTTAACAGAGAGAGGGGTGCTGAGAGCAATGTCTTACGACTTCTGCAGGAGCAGACAGTGGGGGCCCAGGCTGCACGCCTGACAGAGCTGGCGTCCCCCGGGAGGTTACGGACAGAGGGAGGAGTCCGACAGGATGGCTCTGGGCCTGGGAGCAAACCATGGAAACTCTGAAAGCCTCGGTCTTCTCTCTCTCTCTCTTTTTTTTTTTTTAAACATCTTTATTGGAGTATAATTGCTTTACAATGGTGTGTTAGTTTCTAAAACAAATACCGTATGCTAACACATATGTACGGAATCTAAAAAAAAAAAATGGTTCTGAAGAACCTAGGGGCAGGACAGGAATAAAGACACAGACGCCGAGAATGGACTTGAGGACACGGGGAGGGGGAAGGGGGAGCTGGGAAGAAGTGAGAGAGTGGCATGGACTTATATATACACAACCAAATGTAAAATAGATAGCTAGTGGGAAGCAGCCGCATAGCACAGGGAGATCAGCTCCATGCTTTGTGACCACCTAGATGGGTGGGATAGGGAGGGTGGGAGGGAGACGCAAGAGGGAGGAGATATGGGGATATAGAAAGTTAGTTATAAAGCAGAAACTAACACACCATTTTAAAGCAATTATACTCCAATAAAGATGTTTTTAAATAAATAAATAAATAAAACAAAGTGAATCAGCTATACATATACATATATCCCCATATCTCCTCCCTCTTGCGTCTCCCTCCCACCCTCCTTATCCCATCCCTCTAGGTGGTCACAAAGCACCGAGCTGATCTCCCTGTGCTATGCGGCTGCTTCCCACTAGCTATCTATTTTACATTTGGTAGTGTACATGTGTCAGTGCCACTCTCTCACTTCATCCCAGCTTCCCCTTCCCCCTTCCCGTGTCCTCAAGTCCATTCTCTACGTCTGCATCTTTATTCCTGTCCTGCCCCTAGGTTCTTCAGAACCATTTTTTTTTTGATTCCATATATATGTGTTAGCATACGGTATTTGTTTTTCTCTTTCTGACTTACTCTGTATGACAGACTCTAGGCCCATCAGTCTTCTCTTTAGTAAATTAGGGATTAAAAATATGGACCACTAAATTGAATGCAGTGTTCTGGATCACATCCTGGAACAGAAAAAGGGCATTCTTAGAAAAATAGGTGAAATCTGAATAAAGTTTAGTTTATAGTATGGTACAAATGTTAATTTCCCGTGGTTATGCGAGATGTTAACCTCAGAGGAAACGGGATGAAGGGTGTGTGGGGTACCACAGGGATGTGATGCTTCATTATCTGTGTCAGCCTGACTGGACGAAGGGATGCTCAGGTAGCTGTCTGTGTTTATGGAAGAGATTAGCATTTGAACCAGTAGACTGAGTAAGGCAGATGGCCCTCCCCAGTGTGGGTGGGTCTCATCTTATCAGTTGAGGGCCCAAATTAGGCAAAAAAAATGTGTAGGAAGGGTCAATCCCCCTTCTCTTCTTTAGCCGAGGCCTCCATCCTTTCCTGCCCCCAGATATCTGAGCTTCTGATTCTCAGCCCTTGGGCCGGGAACTGAGATGTCCCTTGGGTCTCAGGCCTCCAGACTCAGACAGAACTACACTCCCAGCTCTCCTAGGCCTGCAGCTTACAGACAGCACATCGTGGGACTTCTTGGCCTCCAGAAGAGGGTGAGCCAATCCCTATAGTAAATCTCCTCTTATATAAATCTGTATATAGCCTACCGGTTCTGCTTCTCTGGAGAACCCTAACTAATACAAGTGATTGCAAGATGTAAAGTTTAAAATAATGGCAGGATGGAGGAGGTCCTAGGTTAGTGTTTTTAGAACGATGGCCTTTTAAGGCTTAAGGGATCCTGGCAGGCCCAGCCTTGGGGGCACCCTCAGCGAATGGAAGGTATCCCATCTGCGGCCAGGACGGAATCAAGCCAGCCCCTCACCAGGGCGTGCACAGCCCCTCCTCCTCAGGCCCCTGCCACCTCCCTCTTGCTCTGCCCACCTTCTAAACCTCTGGTGAAGCTATTCCATCACTACATCTAGGTCTCAGATAGACCACATTCTCCCCAGACTCCAGGCCAGCACACACTGTGCCCGACACCTGTCTCTGCTTTCTTTTTCTTTTCTTTAAATATTTATTTATTTTGTCTGCAATACGTCTTAGTTGCATCACGTGGGATCTTTAGTTGCGGCATGCAGACTTCTTAGCTGCAGCATGTGGACTCAGTTACAGCATGCATGTGGGATCTAGTTCCCCAACCAGGGATCGAGCCGGGTATCCCTGCATTGGGAGCACGGAGTCATAGCCACTGGACCACCAGGAAGGTCCCTGTCTCTGCTTTCTTGATGTGGCCAGTGCCTACTGAGCTTCACTCGGTTTCAACGTCATTTCTCCCAAGGAGTCATTCCTGATCCCCATGAAACCAAATCAGGAGCTCCATCATCTATGGAGGTCATCATCCTAATAATTTCCACCCTCAATCCCAAACCCTGCTGACTTATCGATCACCCCCTAGGCTAATGGCCCGGGGTGTGCTGGCTCAGGTCTGCACTGGGTAGATATTTGTTGAGTAAATGAATGAGTACTAATCACATCTCTCCAGGTGGTGGGCTGTGTGGTCCTCAAGAGAATGGTCATGACTCCTGCATCTTCTCAGTCTCCCTCTGTGATGTCGAACACAAAGTAGGTCGCCAAAGAATTAATTGCTTGATGGAAGAGAAAGAAAAGAATCTCAAGAAAAAAGTAATTGTATGAAATGCAACCAGGAGACGAGTAAGACGAAGATAAATCATTGCCTTCTCTAGGCAAGGATGCTGCCCTTGGCAGTGGATATGGTGTGGTCCCTTGTTAGTCACTTATGTCGTGAGGGCCTGAGACAGACCGTGCAATGAGCAGGGTGTCACCACCTGGCTCCACTCTCGACGCTCGCCCTGGCACGCCCAAACCTTCTAGGCAATCAAGCCGAACATTTGATAGGCAGCCCCCTGAATTCACGGCTCACACGTCTTCCTTTTAATACCTGACTCAGACACATTTCCCTTCTCCCATTAAACAGAATCCTCTTGATCTCAATGACACCCACCATGTTACCCAAGGGGCAGGTGATACCGCAAGGATCCTACTTGCCCCTGCCTTCAATGAGATCACAGTCTCTTTGGGGAAAATAGATTTGCAGTAAAGCATCCACAACCGAGCATGCCACAGGGAAGTAAGTGAAAAGGCCACCCGCCCGGGTGGGACCCAGGGATCAAAGGTGAGGAGTCAGGAAAGGCTCTGTGTTGGAAGTAACCCTTGAGGTTCTGGGGATGCTTTGTGTCTCCTGTGAATGAAATTCACTCTTACATTAAGAGTAAAACCTCCAGCAGAAAGATGTGAGGATGTGTTAAGAGCATGGGGAAGGCAGGTCTATAGTGATGCCTGCAGGGCACAGACCTGCTCTGTACACCCCAGTATCAGGACCAGCTGAGTCATTTGCAGGGCCCAGTGCAAAATGAGGATGTGAACCCTTTGTAAAAAATTATTAAGAATTTCAAGATGGTAACAGCAGAGGTATAGATGTCCCTTCTTAGCATGGGGTCCAATAAAAGAAACCGCACAGGTCACGTGCCCAGGAAGCCAGCCCTGCCCATTGGTCAAAGCCAAGGCCAACCTCACTCCCACATGTCTGATGGGAACCATTTAGCCCGCCAGCACCCGGCTAAGCACGGGAGGGCGCTCAACAGCTAAAACTCATTTTGACTGAACCCTGTAGCCAGACTTTTCCTTAAAGGATCATTGTCTGTATCTGTGGACATGTTCTAACCAAGTTCCCTTCTGGTCCCATGATCTTCATTAGCTGCTGCATAAATTTTCCCTGCTTTAAGATACTTAACTGTGGGACAACATAAGTGAAGGAATAAAGTGCAATGTATATTCAAGAAAAAAATCTAAATAAAAGAAAAATTGAAGCCCAGAGCAGGTAAAAAGATGGAAAATAATCCCTCAACAGCACAGTTTGAAGAAACAAGTTTCAAAATAAGTCCAGGAAGGCAGAAGAATCTCACTTTCAATATTAGCTATAGGGGGGCTTAAATTAAGCCAAAAATGTAAGGAGAATATTTCAGCAATAGCCATCAGGAGATGCATAATGAGTGACACAGGATCTAATGCAAAGCACAACCACAAAAAGTTCTCTAAGTATACATTTTTGAGATGTTGAGAGAAAATTATGATATTAAAATAGTAATGATATTATTGGCAATGCTAGCAAAAAATATGATTTATGCGTGGATGGGAATGTTTGTAAATTGGCCTAAATGTCTTTTATTTGGCAACTTTTAATGTGAAATGAGAATTAGACAAATCTTTCTAGAAAAAAAAAGAAGCCAATGTTGTTTCGATTAAATCAGAGGAATAGAGCTCAGGAGAAGGATCCACATTATCCCACATTATCTCACCTTTTGGGGAAACAGTCAGAGCTAATGTCTATTTATCTGGAACACAAATCAAGGGGGCAGAGGAGCCCACATCCCTGCCTCCCCTCCTCCAAGGAGAGAGAAGCTGGTGTCGGCCACACCCTTTCAGGAGCATCTCTGAGCTGAGCTCTTCTGCGAAACCACCGGGCTGGTCGCCCACCTCCCTGCTTCCCGGGCTGAGGGTGCAAGCACCCCTGAGGACTCTGAGGGTCTCTAAGCATCCAGAGTGCCTTCTGGAAGGTTCCAGAATGAGCTGTGGGTAGTACCATTTTGCACTGAGTACATTTAACTTTGTTTTCAATTTTTAGAAGATGGTAGTACATGCATACATAGTCCAAGGGTTGTAGAAATGACACATTTTAGGTTTCTCAGGCAGCTTGGATTTCAAATATTATCTCTGTGACCTCTTAAGATCCTTCATATTTGTTGGACTATAAGCCTCTATTATTATTATTACTGTGGTGGTGGTGGTTATTGTTATTCTTCTTATTAAATGTGGTCCCTCTATGGTGCAGAATTCTAATTGAATCAGAACTTCAGTTCTTTCCACCACGTGAGGGCACAGCGAGAAGGCAGTAATTGTGAACAAGGAAGAGGGCCCTCACCAGAATGTGACCATTCTGGAGCCCTGATTTTGGAATTCCCAGCCTCCAGAACTCTGAGAAATAAATTTCTCTTTATAACCTAAAAAAGAAAAAGAAAAAAAGAACTTCAGTTAACTAGAACCACCTCTCCACTCCAAAAGTGTTCTGCTGAGTGTGGGCTACTACCGCCTAGCTCAGTCCTTTGAGGTTTACTGGCTGTGCCTTGACTTTGTGTTATTTGACGCTGCCCTTAATCGCGACCCAGCAGGGCAAGCGGGGGCTGGGCACATCCTGCTGGCCAACCCAGCCATCGCCTTGTTTTCTACTGGCAACAGGGACCCTCCTTCCAAGGGGTTAACAAGGCTCTGCCTGGGCTGCTGTCACGGCAATAGCTCTACGGGGGCTGCTTGCAGCTCCCATCTCAAGCGACTTCTTAGTCACATTATATTAAATTCATACACACATTATACCGATGAACACTGTATATTTCTTCCATTAAAATTCCCTACCCAAATATACTGTCTTAATTGCTGGGAACGCCAGTATTGAGTCAACATCTCTGTTCAGCACAGGATCCCAGTTGCTTTTCACTCATCACCTGTAGCCTCACCTTTTCACGCCTCCTTCCGGAGGGAGACCTGACTTGAGAGGGACCAGTTATCCCTTCCAGAAAGAGGCCAGAAAACCACTGCCCCCCGACTGTGTCAGCTTTAGGTATGTAGGGGAGTTAATAGCTGGCTGCTGGTTGTCTTCAGAGAGAAAATAAAGGAAAAGTTCCCTGCCACCAGGGATGCGAGGAATGGACACCAATGTCACCAGGAATGGACAGGACAGACCACAGACGGCACTGGTGCGGCCAGTGGGTGGTGGCCCCCAGACAGGGCAGCGGCCGCTGACGTCCCTCCTCCAAACCCCCAGGGCTCCTGTGCCGCCGGTCACCTGCTCTGCCCGGGAAGCCGCCTCTGTACCTGAGCAGGTCTTGTCGAACCTTTAGAGACCAAGCCTGGGGAGCCGCCCGCCTGTATTCATTCAACAAACGTTTGCTGTCCGTCTGCTCTGTTCCAGCTTTGCTCTGAATGGGAGGAGCTCGCGGTGAGGCCCCTACACCGGGTCAGAGGCTTGGCCTGGGGAGCAGCAGAGATTTCCTCAACTGAAGGAAGGAAGGAACCAGAAAAGTAAGAAAACACAAAAGAAACCAGGCCACGGGACTCTCCCCAGTATTACTTTCAGGCCTCAGCTTGACAAATGGCTACATTTAATCAGCGCAGAGGAAGCCAGAAGGTTGAACAGCGTAAACAATCTGTGGAAATGTCCTAGTTTCTTCAGCAGCCAAACCCACACTGACGCTACTCTTCACATCCTATGTGTTCGGCTTTTCTGCACACGATTTAAACATTTCCCCACGTCTTTTCACGTTCTCCCAGAGAATATTAAAAAGCTGATATAATGCAAAATGCTGCCCTCCCACCGCAAGTACAAAGTGGAAAGTAAATGTGTATAAGCCAATGAGGCCAAATTCCATTTTGAAAAGTGAATTTTGTGCCACTGAAAGGCTGCCCCAGGCCTGAAGGATGCCCCTTTGTCACAGTCTAGGGTTTCTCAGGGTAGGAAGTTGGTCTTGGAAGGCGCAGCCCAGGGTCCTCCTCGTGTGCAACCTGTGACACTCTACCCACCACAGCCTCCCCCCAAATTCATCTAGAATACATTTACTCTGGCCCTCCAAGTCACCAAAGTCACCCACACTCTCCCTTTCATTTTCTGTCCTGAGGACCCCTCACACACTGCTGGCTTTATTAGAACTCAGCAAAGTCACACGTTGTCCTATTTCCCTAGCCCTGTGGCCCGTTAGCTGCCCAGAGGTGCTTTAGCCAGTGCGGTAAGGAGTGAAACCCTCCCCTCCCCACAGACTGCCACTCAGTCACCATCAGGGGCCTGGTCCCCACCCTCACAGCCCACAGGGACAGAGGAGAGAAGTCAGGCCATCATCCAGAAAACTGCCGGCATCGCTGAGCCCCTGGGCCTGCAGAGCTGGGATGCGAGCCCGGGGCGGTGAAAAGCAGGGGGGCAAATGAGTCACACAGGCAGCGATGTCACCCGCAGCCTGACAGCTCAGCAGAGGGTCAGGCCAGAAGGACTTGGATGAATGGCCTGCAGTGACAGCGTGGCATTCCAGGCTGGCCGGGCTTCGGGTTAGGGACCGGGCAGAGGCAGAAGAGCAAGGAACGAACAACCAACCACGTTAAAACCAGGAGGCCAGGAACTGGGGGGGCGCAGGAGGAGGCACAGTGGGAGACATGACAAGGACAGAGGTCACAGCTTGGGTGGGTCCCAGGGACGCGGCTGTGTCACCTGGGCCTGGGACAGGGTCAGTGCTTGCATCTTACCTCTAAGACCACACCCACGTGGCATCGTTCCTGCCCTGTGCTCGGTGCTGTGCTGGGCTCTGATGCCATCAGGCTGAAAGGACCCCGTCTCCTAAGTCCCCTGCTGGCTGCGGGAGCAGCCGTGTGAACAGACAATTCCGACTCAGCTGAGTGATGGGTGCCGCTGAGCGTGGTCCCCACTGTATGGTCGATGTCCAGCCAGGAAGAGCACTGGAAACGTATCTGTGAGCAAAGGAATGAGGAAGTGAGTGTCTTCATTTGAGCTGCTGTCCCAGAAGACCACAGACTAGGCCGCTTGAAGGTAAAGATCTATTGCTCACAGCTCTGGAGACCAGGATGCCGGCAGATTTGGTGTTTGGTGAGGACCCTCTTCCTGGTTTACAAAAGGCTATCTTCACACTTCGTTCTCACACGGGGAAGATGGGGAGCAAACCCTTCTTCTAGGGGCACTTATCCCATGCCGGGGCTTCCCCTTCGGGCCTGATGACCTCCCCGAGGCCCACCTCCTGATATTACCCAATCCGGGGTTAGGGCCTCAGCAGATGAATTTTGAGGGGACGCGGACATGCAGCCTATTACAGCGAATGAGTGAGTGAATAATACGAGTGGGTGACAGAGAAGTAAGGAAGAGAGGCTGCTGAAGAAATAACAGAGGGGGAAGTGACCAAATCACGTGGCCATAAAGGGTCCGTATATTCCAAAACACTTGTCTATTTTTGCCTAGTTCCTAACAAATTGCAAACAATTGCTATCAAATTAAATGTTTTACTACATACTTTTTTCTTTCTGTCTGTCATGGAATAAAAAAAAAACATTCATTAATATTTATCAAAATGATGAGGTCATGCTGACAGCAGTCAGGTTATCTGAAAGTCCGGAAACACAGAAGTTGCTGATTGGGCCGGGAATTCAGGAGGGAAAAGAGGAAACCTGCTCAGGACACCTGGGATCCAGGGCTGGAGGGGTGCTGGGAGAGGGACACAGAGCTGGCTGTGTGGGTGCCTCGAATGCGGTGGGGCTACAGATGTTGCCTCGCACGTGTGTGTGTGTGTGTGTGTGTGTGTGTGTGTGTGTGTGTTAAACCAACAGAGATTCACTGAGTGGGCCTCCCAGGTTCTAGATTTCTCTGTGATGTCTAGAAATAAATAATATTCATCATTTTATTCACCATTCATCAAAATAAAATTTTATCATTAAAGATAAAGGCCCATTTATGGTGAAAGACTGAAAACTTTCAGTAAAAATTAAGACACAGGAAAGGGTTGGAAAGATCAATGACCTTGCTCAAGATGGCATAGCTTTTAAGTGCTAGCCTGAGGTTTGAAAGCCTGCAGGGGCCTCTTTTTTATTTCATCTCTCTACCCCCATGTCCCCCTAATGGGCTATAAGCTACTGGGACCAAGGTTTGGGTTTTACTTGTGTCTGAATCCACTGTGCTCTCACAGAATCACTGTGTTCCGTTGCCACCTGCCCTGCCCACCTCCCACTGCCAGGAAGGTGGATGTCCTGGGGGAGACGGACACACCATAGGGAGGGCCTCCTTTTTACTGTTTAACAGTCCCCCGACCCCTGGCCTATTTTAAGTGCCAGTATGCCATGAAAACAGCAGATCTTGTCGAGTGGGTTTTCGTTCCTTGATTCTTTTGGGTTTACCATACTAAGCAAGGCTTGGCTCTTTTGGGCTTTAAACTACCTTTTTATGAGGCAATACAGACTACAAAATACCCCACATAACAGGGCTGCAGTTGTCTGGGGCACCCTGACCATCAGAACCACGCCTACCTCACAGGCAAGACCTGGATCATTCCAGGCCATGTCAGATTCCTAGACTGGAGTTCCATGTGTTTTTTAACTTTTTTCCCCTTTTACAATTCAGGAAATTCATTAATTCCTTCTCTTAATATCTTAACTGGGCCTTTTAAAATGCAGATATTCCTCAGCCAATGAAATGGAAAATCCTATCCAATTTGTGTTCTAATTTGCTACATAAAATCGACCGAAGATGTGAAGCAGCGTCCCATGCTCTCCTTGAAGGCACTCCATGTTGGCAAAGGTTACTGACTGTGGCATTCTGAACACTCTTGGTAAAGAGACGGAGCTGCCAGAAGATGCTAAACCACAAAAGATGGCCTTCCATTGACACAAATAGATTCAGCCATTGGATCTGTGAGAGGAGATAAATCAGGCAAGTATTCTGGGGGATTTTTCAAAAAAGACCCAACGTGGGAAAAGTCGCTGGTTCCTCTTCCCCATTCACAGTTGGAGGGAACCCAAAGAGAGGCTTGTGCTTCCTGGTGTCTCATCGTGAAATAATGCAAGTGAGAAGATGCAACAGCATGGCAAATTTATCAAAATAATTGCTACAGACAGATGATTTGACAGGCTCTGTTCAGACTTCCCCAGCAATCCAGCCCACAGTGGTCCATTTTGGAATCCTTCTGGCTCCGTCTTCTGGAGGGTCCCCTCTGATTATGTTTTTTCATCCTAAAAGTTTCCCCTGGGGAAGCACTGCTGTCTTGGCCAATCAAGGGTGGTTAACAACCATCGTAGAAGCTGCCTACAGGTTGACAGGCAAACCGGTCAAACATCTCATGTAATCTCTCAGGTAATTTGGTGTCAGAGCTTTAATAATTTCTATGAATGTCTTCATGCAAAGCTTCAAGAGTTACTTGCATTTTTGACAAAATGCAAAATCAAATAGGACCATTTAAAAGATCAATTATGCCATAAAGAACGGCCTCCCTTTCTGATTTCTGTGCTTTTATTATAATCAAATAATTTAAAAGGATTAGAAATGACAACACTAATCGCTAGTTGACTTCTATTTGTTCTAGAAACAGACACTAATTGTTTGTGTCAGTTTACCTTACTCTTCCCAGTGCTAAACTTTTCCATCAGGCGAAGCCAGCATCCCAAAGCCTGCGCCCCTGGCATGGTGTGAACGGGGGGCTGAGGCGAGAACAAAGTCGTGGATGAGGAGAGGGAGGCTGAGAGTGTATTAATTAGCTCTCCTGTACTACACTCTATTTTAATTAATCTGACAGATTTTTCAGAACTGGAATTGACTTTCCACCATTCCTGGACCATGTGAGCAGTTTTCCTGTCACTGAGCAGGTCAATTACATTCGACACTCTTAGCTGGATTGATCTCCTGTCCCACCGCAATGGCTGTGGTGCTCTGGCAGGGGACTGTCCTGTGTTCCCGGGCACCGTGCCCCTGTCAGAACCTTCTACCCAGAAGGTTGTCACCTATAAATGGTTGAGCTGAACCAAGCCCCTGCAACAGTAATCCAACCCACCTCAGCAGCGTTCAGAAAAGCATCTTCTAAGCACATCGCCTAAGGTCAAGAAATATGCTCCTTTGGAATAAGACAAGGATGTTCACTCTCACCACTATTACTCAACATAGTTTTGGAATAAAATCTATGTTGCCATGGCAATCAGAGAAGAAAAAGAAATAAAAGGAATACAAATTGGAAAAGAAGAAGTAAAACTGTCACTGTTTGCAGATGACACGATACTATACATAGAACATCCTAAAGATGCCACCAGAAAACTACTAGAGCTAATCAATGAATTTGGTAAAGTTGTAGGATACAAAATTAATGCACAGAAATCCCTTGCATTCCTATATGCTAACAACGAAAGATCAGAAAGAGAAATTAAGGAAACACTCCCATTCACCATTGCAACAAGAATTAACCTACCTAAGGAGGTAAAAGATCTGTACTCAGAAAACTATAAGACACTGTTGAAAGAAATCAAAGATGATACAAACAGAGAGACATACCATGTTCTTGGACTGGAAGAATCAATACTGTGAAAATGACTATACTACCCAAAGCAATCTACACACTCAATGCAATCCCTATCAAATTACCAATGACATTTTCCACAGAACTAGAACAAAAAAATCATAAAATATGTATGAACTTTTGACCTTTTGAAGAGCTTGCAAATTAGGACACCCTTTCCCCTTGGCTGAGATTCCCACATGACCCAGAAGCCCCAAGCTCCCTTGAATTCCCATCAGATGTCTGACTAGTGCAGCATCGGTGATGTGAATGAGCCTTAGGTGGGTCCAGGTGTTGGAGAAAACTGCTGCTCTATTTTGGGAACACCTGTCACTGAATGATGCTTCCAACGTGTACTCACTCAGGATTCGCCAATCAGGCAGGAGTGAGTTTTTGACTCAAATTCCTTAAAACCCTCAGTAAGATGGTTTCGTCTTCACCTTCTCTCTTCCAGCAGGTCCAGGCCAAGATCCATGACTCAGTCAGGAGGCCGGGTCTGTGTGGACCTGCTCCCCTACCCTGTAGGCTCTGAACACCAGCCCAGCCCTGAGCCCAGGGCTGGCCTGTGTCCCGACCACCCTTACAGCTGCGACACCTTTGGTAACGCTACCCGAGTTGGAGAATTTTCGCTGACCCCCCCTTCCTATCGTGAAAGTGGATTTGGGACCCTTAAATTTGAGGGGGATCTAGGCTTCTAGCCTGTAGGTATCTTGTATCGCCAGACAGACCTCTGCCCCCTTCCTCTGTGATGAATACTCTCCAGCCCAGGAGAAACCTCGGAGCAGACATTGGTGCCCTTTCTCAAGTGAAGTCCTGGCAGCTGCCGCCCCATCTTATCTAGATTTGAGGGAGCGGGGATGAGACAGAATGCAGAGCCCATAGCAGCTGGCCTTCCCCACCCATTCCCGCCAGTTCCCAGATGCTCTGGAAATCCCCGTCACCTTCCCAACAGCCTTTCCCCTCCGTGTTGCCCCGACTGTTTCCCCTCCGTGTTGCCCTGACTGTTGATGCTTCTCAGTCCCTGGTTCCTCTGTTCCTCATCCAGCACCACTGACTCCACAGGTGCTTGTGTATTGACACCGCCTTCAAAAACAGCCCAAGTCTCTTACCGTCTCTGATTTCTGTCCTAGAGATGATATAAGGAAATATAACACTGATCACTCCATCTCACCCAAAGCAAGAACAACTTAAAGGATTTAGATACTGAAAAAAAAATGTGCTTGAGACAGTTACTTTCAGAAACACACACAAGAGATTTTGAAGGCTCTCGGGACTCAGGTCCAGGACCGCAGGCCCCAGCCTGCTGGCTCGTGCTTGAAAGCACAGCTGCGTCTACAAGACTGCCAACTTGAGCACAGGCCAATCTGCAACCAGACCCTAGGAAAAGGTACAATCAATTAAAATGTATCATGTGGCACTCTGAGTCACTCTTCTGTCAGTGAGATTTTTTTTCTTAAAAACGCCCACAGTTGCATACATCACCTGCCCCAACGACACAGTGGTGTGCCCGGGCTGGCTTGGACAGACTCTCCAGAGTCTGTTGTTAAATTTTCAGGAATTTTGCACGCTGGCTGTTAAACAGAGCTGTTATTATATATTAAGATCTATAAACTTATATAAATCATACTTTGAAAAAGGTAACAGTTTCCCAGAATAATTCACTTTCTAATTGCTCTAGTAGATTTTCTTACTGTCTACGCGCTTGAGGTTATTTATGCCAATTTTATCCGTACGGTGAAAATACTACACGTTGATTTGCTACATGGTGGCAGTATTTACACCACAGAAATTGGCAAACACTCTAGATCAGGGCTTTTCCCCTTTGGAGAACTGGTTGTTAAGTAATTAACAGCACAGCACTGCCTACACCCGTGGCTCTACAATATTTCATGTTCAGTTAATCTTTGGGAAGGACTCAGAAACCCTGCTTCTTCACTGGTACTACTCATCAAATCTGTTGCCCATCCACATTTATCTGCTAACATTCGTTCACTCCTATTCATGGGAAGTGAGAGTCTCATCTTTTTTTTTTTTTCTTTAAAAAGATTCAACCCTGTACAGAATTATCCCATGTAATGGACCTTGTCTCCATACTGCAGTTATTAGCATTGGGCAGAGGTTGTGTGTTTCTTGGCAGGGCTCATGTTCCCATGTATAAATCATGATAAAGTAGGTTTGCTCTGAAGGGTGGACTGATGTTTTCAATTTGGCCAGTGTAGGAACTGAGTTGGATTTAAACAAGGGCTCTTTTAAAAATTGAAGGCCGGTTGTAGAGACATGACAGAAATAACCTGGACACGTTTGCAAACTTTGCAGACAGCGGAAATCAGCCCAGGGACAAAATGTACCCACCGTGCCAGAGAGGGTCCTCCCTGGAAGCCTGGTGGACCAGCCAGTCTGCGCTATACACCCTTTTACGGCCAATGATGAGGGTACTTTATTCACTTGTTAGAAGGGGAGCTTGCGGTCCTTGTGTTGGGCCGGTGAACCTGGGCTCACACGTCCTGCGGGGGGTGGAGGCACATTGGCTGTCTTTGCAGTAAAGCTCTCCAGTTTCTCAGATTGTAAAAAAAAGAAAAATTATAAAATTTTTTAAAATGTACATAATCATTGTGTGTCCGCCAAGTAGCATACCCACTACTTGCTGATACAGGGGTATAGGCTTTATTTCATAGAAGGGTTAGAGAACTTAAGACAAGTCTAATAAACACCAGCATAGCATTTTAAAAAAAATACATGAAAGCTTGACTTTAGAGTACATAGATGACAAGGATTTGGGAGTTTGTTTTGAATATGTATAGTGACTAGCAAAACCGCGTGAACATTAGCATACATAATTGACATTTTATAATAAAAGTACAATTAGATAAGCCATCAATTCTAACTTTTATTAGTTTGTAAATCTTTTGTGAATTCTCTCAAATTATTAATATTTCCTTCAAGTTTCAAAAAAAGAAAAGAAAAGAAGCGAAGCAAGGTGACCTGAGAATATGTGTAATCCCCTCATTCAGAGACTTTGCATGACATGGACCACAGTCCCTGCTCCGGTTTTAGGCAAATTTGCCGTCATTCCTCGGTCGCCCCATCCCACCCTCGGCAATGACTCTGCTCCCACCTCCCTCCCAACCCCTCCTTCCTCGGGTGGATCACAACTCACTTCTCCATGTCTTCTTCCTGACACTTTAGGGCTGAAAAAAAAAAAAAAAAAAAGTCACATCATGCCTGTTTTCTTACCCCTGGGGGAGGAGTGAACAGAACGGATCCTTCCGCCAAGATTTCCAGCCTGATCTGATTAAAGACCCCTCTGCTCCCTGTCAACATTCCCTGGTTTCCTGTAACTTTATCTCCTCATCTCAGTTTTTCTTCATTTATTACTTTTAAATGAATATTTATTGAGGATTTATTAGATGCCAGGAAGAAGGAATAGCATGCAGGAAGACACTTTTGGGGAACTCTATGAAATCTGACAGTAGTGAAGGAGGTCCTTTGGGAAAATGATGCCATTTCCCAAATCAGGATAAATAAGGATAGATAAGATAAGGATGGCTGAGATAAGGATGAAGGAGGTGGACAGGTTATCAGGGAATCTTGCTAATGTCGGAATTTTTCTTTAGGAAAGGAGAGCTTCTAACTGATCTTAACTCAATATATGTCTATGCATGTATACATGCACACATATTTAAGATCAGGAGAAATCAAAGCTCAGTGCATCTTTCTCTGCTGTCACAGGATGGCACTCTAGTTTGTGCCCTTGCTGGGAAAATGCTGGTGTTAAGTCACCCTTCCACTGTCTCTTCAGTTCTGTCTTTCATTTAACTCAAAGAGCTCTCTAAAATTTTCTGAACTAAATATTTAGTTCTGAGTGGACCCAAACAATACTCTTAACACACTTTTCTTCTTACTGCTTTTCCATAGACTAGTGAGTTCTGTCAGTCTGGGTGTGTGTGTGTGTGCACGGGCGTGTGAATAACAGTCCAGGTGACAGGAACTAGCCTTCAGTATTGTTAAAAACTGTTGAATTCAGGGTGTCACTCCCTGTCATGGCTACCGGGTCACAGCAGGCTTGGTCACATGACCTCTTTTGGCCAATGACGTGTGAGCACAAGCCACTCCTAGGCAGATGCTGTTAGAACCAGGGCTGCTTGGCAGTGATTTCCTTTTTTACTTCTGCCAGGAGACCAGCGGCCTCCCAGACATGGGCTGCTCTCTCAGGCTGGGTCCCGTAGTGAAGACAATCTGGAGAAAACCACACTAGACCCATGATGTTTGTTGTAAACCACTGATATTTGGAGATTTTTATTTTTTAACTTTTTCCTTTGTGCCACTTAGCCTATCCTGATAGGCAAATATGCTTAATTTTCTGCTTGGCGTTTCAGGCAAGCCCATAGGGAATTAGGATTTTTACTCCATCCTGGGGGATTTGTCTCAAACCTATCTGCTGCTAAAGTGAAAGATGATTCCTAGTATCTGTAATGTTGACAACATTTAGTTGCCTCAGGTCTAAGAGAACTGGACGCCGTGATGCTTCTTTTGGGATATATGTGGGTAAATATGTAATTATTAGGTGTCTACAGAGTGAATAGAACACAACAAGTTACCTTGGTAAATAATGAGAAATAACACAAAAGAAGTCAGGAAACAGTAAATAAGTATCTTTTAAGTGGTAAGTTATATCTGCATCCAACCAAGCTAATCAGGTTCGGTTTTGTTTGAAAACATCAGTCTCATAAAGAATTATTTTTTATTAAAACAATCATTAAAATTTATACTAGCTGCTCTTAGAATGTTTCTCTTATGGGATATGAACATTCCTTTCCACTTGACCTCAACCCATCAACCTAAGTAGCTCACAGACAAACCCCTTGTGCCCCACACATTAAACAATATTTCCCCTGGTCTTCACCAGAGCTCCTTTAACAAAGATTCTGAGGCTGCCCCCTACTTCTTCAGATAATTTTCTTATTTTTTAATTAGCAAAAATTTTAATGGAGTCATGCTTGTAAAAAAAAAGTCAAGTTATGCAGAATCATACTGAGTTAAACGATGGATTCCTTTCACAGCCCCTCCCAAACCAACCTGCCTTTTCAAAAATAACCACTGAAAACACTTGGTATGTATGATTTATATCTTTATGTCAAAATTCATAAGTGAATATTTTGCACATGCAAGTTTGCTGTTATTAAATATTCCTCATATTGTTCTGCAGCATCTGTTTCCCCCTCTGTCAATGTATCTTTCACCTTTTACAGTGTTATTTTTTTATGTGATGATTTTTGATGCCTGCATAGTATTCCATAGAATGGATGTACCATAAGTCATTTCACCATTATCCAACTCATCAGCACTTAAACTGGCTCCAGTTCTTGGCTATACAGATAAGGCTGCAGTGAGTACCCATGTGCTTTTAGCTTTATGTAATTGTCCTAATATTTCTACAGGATGTCTCTACAAGGGACTTGTTCTCAAGGATATGCACACTGTAAACTGTGATAACTGCTGCTATATTGCCCTCCAAAAATGCTCTAGCAACATCTACTCACTAAACCACAGTGAATGTGGATGAGTGCGCCTACTCTCCCTACCATTGATCTCACTCCATGTTACATTAATATGAATTAGCAAAATATAGAAACTCTTTTCTGTTATAATTTGCAATATACTCCCTACTACTTTTTTCTGTAAGTTGCTCACATTTTTTAAGGTGTACAATGTGATGAGTCAATATATGTATACACTATGAAATGATTACCACAATCAAGTTAACTAACACATCCATCAGTTCACATAGTTACTTGCTTGGGGGTGATGGGGGCTAAGAACACCTAAGATCTACTCTCTTAGCAAATTGCAAGTATACAATGCCGTATTGCTAACTATATTCACCATGCTGTACATTAGATCCCCAGAGCTTATTCATCTTCTAGCTGAATGTTTGTATTCTTTGACCATTATCTCCCAATTTCCCCCATCCCCCATCCCCTGGCAATCACTAATCTACTCTGTAATATGCTCTATTATTGAACTAAGAATAGGCTCACATGTTTATGCATATTTATATTGGTCTCCCACTTGGAAATATTCCTGCTTTCTTTTCCTTTCTTTTTTTCTTTTCTTTTCATCTTTTTTCTCTTTTTCTTTTACTACCTTTTGTCAAATTTATTACAACCTATCCCTTTGTTTTAGCTTTTTTTTACCTTTTAATCTTTTAATTTTTCAAGGTCATGTTACTCTGTGTGTCTTTCCTGTATATAGCATATCACAATTTTTTTTTCTTTTTTTCCAATCTGCTCTTTGTCCTTTAATGTGCAAAATCAATGCATGCTCATGTATTGTGTTAATTGATATATTTGGTTTCCTGACTGTTTCTTGTCTTCCATGCTTTAGCTAGATGAATTAAGTTTTCTTTTTTCCTACTTATTTGAGCTAATGCTTTGGAATTTATATATATTATATCTATTCTTCTAATATTACACTTAAATATGTTTTTATATTAATGCTGACAATTCTTAACTATAATTTATCTCTTTCCCCAAATAAGGCAACTTATCTTTCTCCCTATATCTTAAGTTTAAATGAAAGTACCTATATTTTTTCAGAATTATCCTCATTCTACTTTCTGAGTCATTCATTATTAATAATTGCTTGAAAATTTTTCAATCACATTACCAAAAATATAGTAAAATAAGTTATAAAATGCTTTATAGTACTTTTGCTCATTACTGCTTCTTTTATCTCATATATTTGTATTTATCAAATTCATGTTTTTATTTTGTTGGAGTGCATCCTTGAGAATCCTTAAGAGAGAGTAGTAAATGTTTTGAATGCTTACAAGAGTAAAAATGCATTTATTTTGGCTTTGGTTTTAGTTTGAATAATAATTTAGATAGAAAGAGAATTCTTGGTTCAAAATGTCCTTTTGAAGACACTGTTCCACTATTTTTTTTTTTTTTGTATCCCATGTTGCAAGCTAGAATTCTAATACCAGTCTTATTTCTTTGGTTGATAACTTTTTGTCTATTTTCTCTTTCTCTGTCAGTTTTTAGTATTTTCTCATTTTCCTTGCATATCAGTTAGGGTTCTGTCAGGAAACCAGGTTATTTTCTAAGTATTTCAAGTGTGAAGGGATTTAATGCAGAAGATTGAAGGCTCTAACCCACTGAGAGAGACAGGATGAGCAGGACTGCCAAGGCTTTGGGCATTCAGGTAGGACAGCAATTGCAGAAATGCTGCCTCATGACCATGACTCCCCATAACATTGATGTGTGTGCTTCCAGAAGCCCCCATGCTCTGTCTGCCAGAACCCGCACTCCAGCCCATAGCTGCTGCTGGAGACAAGTTTTGCTTCTCATCAGCAACCTCGAACTACACTCTGGCATCAAACTGAAATCTGCTGACAAGGGAGTCTCCTAAACCTAGATCCAAGAATTCTAGCTCCCTCAGTGCAGGAGAGAGCTGAAAAGAACCAGAGTGATACTAAGAGTCAAGGAAGAATATCTGGCACACTCTGCAATTCAAAAAGTACACCAAGGCATCTAGGTGAGTTGTATTTTATTATTTCTGCTTAGTATATAACAGGATCTAAGAAATTCCCCACTTCCAGAAATTTTCTTTTAATGTTTGCTCATTTTCTCTCCATTCTTTTTTCCTGCTAGAACTCTTGTTAGACAGATGCTGGACTTCTGGATATGGGTACCTATTTTGTAGCATTTAACTTTTCCCTTGTATCCTCTAACTCTTTAACCTGTTGCAGTGTGGCATAAGAAAATCCTTTGACTGGATCTTCCATCTCACTAATTTTATCTCCAGCCATGTCTACTCTGTTATTTAGCCAGACTGTTGAGGTTTTCTTTTTGTTTCCCTTGTTGGTTTACACTGATAATACCATTTTTTATTTCTAAAATTCTAATTTTTCTTTTGAATTATAATGTTTTTAATTTTTGTGGGTATATGTCACCTAAAATAAGAATAGTGAGAACCCTCAGAAGACGATATTCAAATTTCTGTTTTTTATGTTAACTTAGTCTTCTTTGAACTTTTCTGGAGTGTTCGTTTAGTGCCTCTATTTAATATGTGGAATTCTGTGTATTCTGTGTTTGAAATTGTGTTTATTTCTATAGATAGAAGTCTAAATTGATTGGTATTGGAGGTTAGCATACTATGCCTCAGTCCACATGAAAATCCCCATTCTGCATGTGGTTGGTGCAGCTTTTGATTACAGCAGCCCTCATTCCTGTGTTTATGCAAGGAAAGTATGCCTTTGTTTAGGATGTGCAGGTAGCTGGCGTTCTTGGCTTGGGAGCTTTCTATCTTTGTGGACTGGTATCAGTCACCTAAAGCAACCTCACCATTCTTCAGCCCCCAAATCTCCTCCACTCTGGAGGTGTCCAAGAGTGAATTGGTATGAAGTTCTGCTTCCGTGGCTCTCCTCTTGCGAGAGAAGACAGCTGTGGGACCGGGAAATTATTGCAGCAGTGCCACACTCCTGAATTTAATTATTTAGCAAAAAGTCAAGGCCCCATCCTCCTCCCTGCCCCTGAATTTAATTACTAAGCAAAAAGCCAAGGCCCCATCCTCCTCCCTGCCCCTGCTGTCTCTGACCAGTTGCGTGATTCTTGGTTTCTCCAGGGAAAAAAATCACTTTTTAAAGGATCCTACGTTTACTTCTCAGAGGTTGCTGTTTCCTTTTCTCTGTTATTCTTTGACATCTTTCTGTCTTCTACTTTATATTGTCCAGAATTTTTTCAGTACCTTTGCCTGCTGATGACACTCTTCATCACATCCCAACATTGCTTTAAATTTAGCCTTACTTTTATGTTTCTTACATTAGTGCATTGAAAGTGAGATAGGAGGGGGGTGGAGATATATTCGGAATAGCAGAATGGGCTGGAAGAGCTCCTCTTTCTTTGATCTTTTTAAAAATCTTATACTTTATGTAAAACATTATCTTCATATATTGCAAATTTATTGATTGGTAAGTTCAGAGCTGACCTTCTTCCAAAGGATTTGGAAGTAGCTTATATTTCCCAACATCCATTAAAACCAAGCATAAGATAACTGAACAGAGACTATTTCAAGGAAGCAAGATTGGAATTAAATCACTCAGTCAATGCATTTTGCTGTATGTTTTCTAAAGATAAGATGTAAATTGGGTTATTCAGTTTACATTTGTATGTATGCATTCAGAAAATGTAAATAATATCACATTGTAAGGGTCTCTTTCAATCTACGTATATGGATTCTTTAACTTACATCATCAGTGTTTTCTTAACTGTAATACCTTGATTCAAGTGATTAGATGACAGTGCTAATCTGGTCAAGGTGATACTGAGTGTATTAATCTTTTCTATGGCCATGCATGTTCAAAACCAAACAATGGTATCCATCTTGCTGCTACTTACAAATTAATTGAGAAAAGCTTCTATTGAGAGCCTACAATATGTCTGGTTCTTTGCTAATCACTTTCAAGTGGAATATCATTTAATAAGCCCCATATGCTCACCAGACAAACACTACTGTGCCCATTTTACTGATAAAGAAATTGAGGCTCAGCTGGTAGCAGAGTTGGGATTTACATTAAGGTCTTCTGACACCAATCACCCACTCCTTGTGGCTAGATTCTTGAAATGACCTATGTGAAGGAAAAAAACCTTTAGACAAATATTTTGCTCAAAGATGTTGATTTTTATGAATGATAATTATTGGTACTGAGCTTCCCACAGTAATTCTGCTGCTTTCAGGACCCAGAGTAGGTTGAGTTGATTACATGTGATGAACTGTTCTTCTCAGTTAAATTATACCAACTGCTTTATAAAAAATGTCCCAATGCTTGGTGAGTAGGAAGTGATCTAGTGAAAAACATTCTATAATTAGCCACAAAAATCAGATTGAATTGGGGCAGAAGCAAGTAAATTTACTTTTGCCTATTTCATTCTAGCTGAGCGGGGGGTTCAGCAAATAAGGGTGAGTTCTCAGACGATGCTGACTTTATTAACACTGTTCTTGTTGCTTTCATTAAAAATGGACCAGAATTCCCCAGTGGTGAGACAATAACCTTGGGAAAGGAGAAGTTTCACAGGTTCAAGCCTTTGCTGTGGGCTCCGTAGGGATCTCGCCTTGTGCTTGCACAGTCAGAAGAGTGTTGGCAAGAGACTGCCCCAGACTCACACTCCCCAAGGTCCCCAGCACAGCCGGCGGTCGGCATGGACATTATTCTCCAGCACCAACTGGAGGGCTGCTATGCGTGAGGCCAGCATATAACCAAAATAATTAAAATTCAGTTTTATTACCAAATAGAAAACAAATCAAAAGAATGGGGACAGAAATAACGCCAAAATATATTAGCGACGATAACCGAAACTGACTCTAATTTTTTATTAAATGGCTTGAAGGTGAGTAAACATGTATCACACACAGCACAGCTTTGCTTATGCCTGCCCGTCAAACCAAATGATAGAGACATTTGTAAAGAGTCAGACAGTGAAATGCTAACAAAAAGAAAAGCAAATGCAGCACTAGGTTTAACAGAAAAGTATAATTCAAACCAGAAAGATTTAACTAGGACAAAGGAGTGTGTATTTGATATTGATAAGAACTAAAATCACCTGAGAAGGAATAGCAGCCATCATCCTAGAATCAGTGGACAGCATAAATCAAACTATCAAACTATTTTTATAATTATGAATAAAAATATGAATTAATGAAACCACAGTCATAGAGGAAAGATTTAACCTGCTTTCTCCAACACTGGAAAATCAAATAGACAAAAAAATGTGAGCCTATAGAGGATTTAATTGACAAGATTAACAAGTTCAATCACACACAAACACCTAACATGAACACATATGGAGCTAGAGTTACTGCTTTATAATTATTATAAATGTGTTTCTGTGTGTATGAAAGTGTATTGGCACACACACAAACACACACACACATTCACTCACTCACAGTTTTATCCTACAGATAAAGATTTTTACTTTGTTTCAAATATCCATTAAATATGCACAAAATTACCCACATGACAGGCCATACACAAAGTCACAGAAGAAAACCTAAATAAACTTTAATAGATTTCAAAGTGCAGAATCCTTATAAGCAAAAATTTAATAATCTTAGAAATAAATAACTAGAGAATAGTAAGAGAGCTTTCCTAAATATCTCAGATCTAAGACATACAACTACTCTAAAGAGAAGACAAACGTGTATTTGCTGAAAATATTATGTGCACTTAGAAAACCCAAAAGAATCAACGGGGAAACATAATGAAAATTTAGAAATGTGCAAAGCAAACATATAAGCACTAATAGGCCTCTAAATATCAGCAACGACCAGTTAGAAGGTACTTAGGAATTTACATCCCTCTCACATTAGAAAGCAAAACCAGAAAAAAAAAAGAGGAATTTAAGATTACACCTGTAAGGAATGCATTGATACCATAAGAAGAAAATGTTATAACATTTCTAGAATGACATAAATAGAAATCCTTGCTCCTAGTTGTGAAGAGTGTATGTATTACAGGTGCCAAGGTGCAATCCCTATTAACATCTCAGTGGGGTTTTATTTAGCTTGAAAACAATTATGCTAAAAATCATCTGGAAGACTAAATTGTAAAGAAACATGTCAAGATGCCCACTATCCCCATTTCTGTTCCAAATGGTACCAAACGTTCTCGCCAATGCAGCTGGCAAGACAAAGAAAAGCTGAAAGATTCCCTGGAAAGGAAGAAACAAACCTATTGTTTTTGAAAATGATAAAAATAAATAAAATAATAAATAATTGTGTATGTCAATCGCCCAGAAGAATTTTAAGATTAATTAATGAATTAATAAGTGACCCTCGGGCTTCCCTGGTGGCGCAGTGGTTGAGAGTCTGCCTGCTAATGCAGGGGACGCGGGTTCGGGCCCTGGTCTGGGAGGATCCCACATGCCACGGAGCGGCTGGGCCCGTGAGCCACAATTGCTGAGCCTGCGCGTCTGGAGCCTGTGCCCCGCGACGGGAGGGGCCGCGATAGAGAAAGGCCCGCGCACCGCGATGAAGAGCGGTCCCCGCACCGCGATGAAGAGTGGCCCCCGCTTGCCGCAACTGGAGAAAGCCCTCGCACGAACCGAAGACCCAACACAGCCAAAAATAAATAAATAAATAAATAAATAAATAAGAAAATCCTTTAAAAAAAAAAAATAAGTGACCCTCAAACTTTTTCTAGGTAGAAAGTTAATATACAAAAGTCATCCTATACAGTTATATAGTCCCATTAAGCAAAAACTGAAAATTATGAAAGTATCATTTGCAATATTATTTTAAAAATTGAGGACATAGAAATACTGTGCATCAGATGGGAGGTGAATAATGAAGACTAACTGTTTGGTCTTAGCATCACATTCTGACCAACTGAGCTAACAGGACACTCGAAGACATAAAGTTTGTGAATTGGATGATACAATATTGTAAAGACCAGTAGACTTTGAGTGGGACTCCAGTGGTTCCAAAAAAGCTCTCTTTGTGGACTGACTGTAAAGCTGATTTAAAAATTCATATGGAAATTCAAAGTGGTCATCTTACAAAAGAAGAACAAGTGAGAAGAATTGCTTTCCCTGAAATTAAAGCTTGTTAGAATGATGTATTAATTAAGATGGTAGGTGTTGGTAAAGTGATTTAGACCAAAAGAACTGAACTAAAGGTCTGAAACCAACCCATATATATATATGATGATTTATGACAAAGGTCTAATTGCAAAACAAAGGGTAAACTTTCAAAAACAATGCTGAGAAAATTGGGTATCCATACTGAAAAAATTTGATTGGATCACTAACTCACCCTATACACAAAATTCTATTCCAAAGGATTATAGACTTAAATGAAAAATGCAAAAGACTATAGTGTTTAGAAGACATTGTAGAAAAACTCCTTCATGACTTATGGGTAGAAAAAGATTTCTTAGACAGGACACGTACAGCACTCCAAAAGGATTTGATTGAGACCTTTTAATACCTGAAGAATAAGAGCATCTTTTCATCAATAGACACCATCAAGCATAGGAGACTTTTACTGGGGGCAATCCAAATTTCCAGCAACAGTGGAATAGATACATATATTATAGGATATTAATTCTATGGAATATTACATAGCAATGAATGCAGTTGAACTAAAATTATACATAAAAATATGGATGAGTTTTAAAAATGAAACACTGAACAAAAAAAACCCATATACTAAAGAATGTAAAAGTCCTTTTATATAAAGTTAATTCACATAAAGTTTAAAAATGTGCAAAATGACATTACATTACTTAGTTAAAAATAATAAAGCAAAGCAGGGCTGCGATTGCCCTAAGAGTCAGGCCAGTGCTTCCTTGCAGGGACCAGCGTGGAAGGATGAGGTCAAAGCATGCCGGGCCTCTCGGGGGGCTTCCAATGTTCTATTTCTTGATGCAGGTGGTAGTTACATAAATACTCAGCTTTTAGTAATTTGTGAAGTTCTTCATCTGTTTTATGCACTTTTTAATATGTATGTTATATTTGATAACAAAGCTTCTTAAGAAAATGAGAATTTTTAGAACAGAATAAATTTGTCGCAATGAGAGTAGTGGGTAAGCTCTTGCCCTCCCATAGCTGACTGTGCAGAACAGTCTTCAATCACGAAGCCAGCATCCAGGGACAGTGGCCATGGGACAGAACCAGTCACTTTGCAGCCCCTAAGAAGCACCAGCCCTTCAGAGGTCCTGTCTTTTCAAACCAGTGAGGGATAGATTGCGCATTTAATAAATGGTGACAGCAAAACTGGCTGGCAAAATAGACAAAATGTTGACCTGAAAACTCCTCTCACATCATATACTAAAACAAACACTAGAGGGAAAAATAAGTTAAATATAAAAATCAAGTATTATATTATATGCTTCGACCTTTGGATGTAGGAAGTATTTCTAATTAAAAATGCAAAGGAGAAAACAGTATAGTAAAAACATCAATAAAAGAGTCATTTGAGGTCTCGAAACTGATGTCAGAATTACTGATGTCAAAACTTTAGGGAATTCCCTGGTGGTCCAGTGGATAGGACTCAACGAGTTCACTGCTGGGGGCCCAGGTTCAATCCCTGGTTGGTTGGGGAACTAAGATCCCGCAAGCTGCACAGCGTGGCAAATAAATAAATAAATAGAAAAATATTTTTTTGAAAATTCCAATATGAACATGAAAAAGCATGTATCAAACTAGGAAAACTATATTTCAAACCAGTATGATGCATAAGGATCAACATCCCTAATACACAAAGTGCATATATGTTGATTAAAAAAGTGTGAAGACTCAAGCATACAGCCAGAATATTTACAAAATATAAACACCGATGGATAGTGGCTATTAAAAGGTTCAGCCTTGTAAGTAATCAAATAATTAAGGATAGAAAAAGAAGATCCCATTTGTCACCTACCAAATTGAGAGGAATTTTAAAATACTTATTTCTAATTACCAGCAAGGGTACTGTTGGGTAGAATTGTCATCATGCTGACAACATGTCCATCAGGGAAAGTGATTTGCCAATGAGTATCAAGGACCATAAATCTATATCTCCTCTTTTCCCCTGTAATTCTCCTCCTGGAAGTCTGTTCCAAGGAAATAATAAGAAATGTGGACAAAGATTAATGCATAAATGTGTCGCCCGCTGTGTAATTTGTGATGGCAATATTGGACCAGCACTAAGGGAATAAACTCTGCTTCACCCCCGGGGTCCACTCTTCAACCCCCCCAGAATCCTCTTCATAAAGAGATTTTAGGGGCTTCCCTGGTGGCGCAGTGGTTGAGAATCTGCCTGCTAATGCAGGGGACACGGGTTTGAGCCCTGGTCTGGGAAGATCCCACATGCCACGGAGCAGCTGGGCCCGTGAGCCACAATTACTGAGCCTGCGCGTCTGGAGCCTGTGCCCCGCAACGGGAGGGGCCGCGATAGTGAAAGGCCCACGCACCGCGATGAAGAGCGGTCCCCGCACCGCGATGAAGAGTGGCCCCCACTTGCCGCAACTAGAGAAAGCCCTCACACGAACCGAAGACCCAACACAGCCAAAAATAAATAAATAACGTAGCTATAAAATTAAAAAAAAAAAAAAAAGACTTTAAAAAGAGATTTTAATACCTTGGGAAAACTCATGGGTAATATGAACAAGGGCAGATCCAGATTTGGGGGGCACTGAAAACTACACAACTTGTGTGGCCTCTTTTCAAGAGAGAATATAAATCAGCCATCCAGGAAGGAGCCCCACGCAGGTCAGAGGCCCTGAGACTTAAGCTTCTTTTGGTTCATAGAAATCCTTCTCTGAATATTAAATTATGAAGCTCTTAAAAAATACAAAAATATATGTGCAATAAAAATGGACTAAATTAAATGCAAAATATTAACTTTGGGTATTGACATCATGGTCGATATAGAACTTCTTCTCTTTATGATCCATTATTTTTAAAAAACCAAAACGCATTTTAAGTAAGGAAGTAAAATGGGCAAGGAGAGGGAAATGGGAAATTCCAGGCAGAAAAGACAGAGTGAGCCATGGCGTGGAGACCCGGATGGCTCTGGCAGAGGCAGCCGTGGGGTCCTGGGGGTATCTGCTCTAGAAAAGCCCCGGGGCTGGCTGGGAAGGCAGGCTGGGGGCCAGGCTGGGGACTTTCCACCACCCACAGGAGACGCAGATGCAGAACTGTTGAAACGCGCAAACAGTCCGCTTCCCCAACTCATTTTCTGTGTTCCTTCCATCACTGGAGACTTGGGGCTGGTTTAACGTAACAACTTGGCGGGCTGCTGGCTCAGTAAGCACTTAGTCATCAGTAACACCTTATCAGATACTAGTTTTTCCAAATTCCCAGCTCCAAGTCTTCGCTGAACGTAGGAATATTTTTCAGCCTGACAATTCAATAGGATGGAGGACCCCCAGGGAAAGTTTTGAAGCGGGTAAGAGAGAAAAAATTCCAGATCATGTAGAATCGCCCCTCAATTCTGGGTGGGATTCCAACAGGGGAAGGGCCGCTGAGCACAGCAGGGGGAGAGCTCGAGGGTTCCCAGGTTCTGGGGCGGGGAGACCCTCATGATAACACGCAGACCTCCTACCACGATCTGGGGACCTTCTGGTGGGAACGTGTGAGCGTCCCCTCTATCCACGTGCTCTGGTCCTCATTACGCCCCTGTGGAAAGTCTGTCCTGAGGGAGGAGGAGGAAGAGGATGAAAGGATGCACATCAAACAGTCCTCCAGGCCGAGAAGGCGAGGCCCCATCCACAGCGAGGCAACATGCATATTCCAATGCGCTATGTGACTGAGTTACTAATTCAGAGATCAGGTTATGCGAAGATTTCCGTCAGCCACCTTATGCAAGGAGGGGGGATGTGAGGAGGAAAGAGGCTTCTCAGCAAAGGTAGCTCGTGTTTGCTGAGGGACAGAGGATGCCCGTCTCTTACCTATAAAACTAAGGGCTCATTAGATTTTCTGTAAGGTTTCCCCTATTCTAAAATTTTAACAGTCATCAAAGGAACATTGGCAGGTACCCATCACCTTCCTTTCAGGGCCAGTATGGGGGACATGAGATGCCTACAGGAGGCTTAAGAAATTAGAAGAGGATGCAGAGGATGAATCATTGCCAGAGAAATAAATCTTTCTCCTCATCACTTACGCCAAAGAAATCTAATTAGTTTTTACTCCACCATAATCTTTACTATTCAAAAGGTAAAATAGAAAAAAAAATAATTTTATCAGCAAAATTTACTAGAGTAATAGGACCGAGAACTCCACATAAAATGTTAGCATTAAATATTAAAATATATTAATAAAATACTAGATTATTAAAGCCTAATCCTTAACATAACACATTCATTGGGGGGAATTGTGTCCGTTTAAACGTAAAAGAGAAAATGGAGGGCAATAGTGACCCTTACAAAACAGGATGACGACGGCCACCAGCTTGAGATTCAGCTCAGTAGAAATCAAAGAAGGGTCTCTGCCAGCCAGGTCCCGGCAGCCACAGATGGCACAGGCAAGGGTCTGGAGAGAAGAGCTGCAGGGAGTAGTGAAGGGTAGTGAAGCCCCAGGGCAGCAACGATGGGGAACCCTTCCCACCTGGCCTGAAGGGCCAGGCTGCCGAGGGCTCTGGCTATGAGAGAAGGATTCCAGGAAATACAGCCACTGCCCGGCCCGCAGGCTCTCAGGGGGAGCGCAGGGGAATCACCACCTTGACCCTGCTCTCCTCCTCCAGAGCTCCCACCGGCCCCCTGTTGGCCACACCACCTGGAAGCCCGGAGGATTCAGGTTGAGGATGCCAGGCTCCTCCAAGAGCGCAGAGCAGGGTGGGAGCGGGGAGGGGGTGGGGCGGAAGGGAGCCAATCTGCTTGGTTTCATCCCTCTCCCTGCTGCAACCTCCACACCTGCTCCCCCGTGGATGGCAAGCTGATCTTCTTTGCTTTTTCCAGGGCTACGTACAATGATGCGTGTCGGAGCTGGAGGTAGCCGGAAAGAGTGCAGTGCACCTGAACTCATAAACTTCACTGGACGGAGGTGCCAGGAAACAGGACGAGCCTCCCAGTACGGGTCAGTCGCAGGATTGCCGCTGGCTTCCCTGATGGTCGCAAACCTGCCTTAGCCACGGTCCTGTCCGCCCATGGAAACCAGGGGGAGGTGACTCTGCTCTGCAGAGGGAGAAGGGCCAAGTCCTGTTCCGGTGCCGGCACTGCCACCAGAGCCCCATGGCCCTGGGCAAAGCCCTTCTTTCTGGGTCTGTGATCTCATCTGAAGAGTAGGGTCCTAACCCGGGTGATTTCTGAGGCCCTGTTTATTCTCTGTCTTTCTTTACATGAGGTATGCACAGTGCTGCATCCTCGTGGACACGGACACACGTACCTGCAGCACACACGTGCACACGCTTGGGGTCTGTGTCTTCAACAAAGGTGCACCTCAGCAATTCTCAACCAGGGGCAACTTTGTCCCCCATCCCCACCCTGGGGGACATTGGGCAATGTTTGGGGACAAGTTTGTTCTGAGTCAGGTGATGTTACTGGCATCTAGTGGGTAGAGGCCAGGGGTGCTGCTGAACTTTCTGCATGTCACAGGATGGCCACTGCCACACGGAAATTATCCGATCCCAAATGCCAATAGTTCCAAGGCTGAGAATCGCTGGCTACCTATGGAAGTATTTTTGACTTACACTTTTCTCAAAACTAGAGTGATATATTCTTAAAATAAAAAATAGGATTCATGATTTAGCAAGTGTATCCACCTGCTAGAGCTGCCATTACAAAGTATCACACACTGGGTGGCTTTAACAACAGAAATTTACTTTCTCACCGTTCTGGGGGCTGGAAGTCCAAGATCAAGGTGTTGGCAGAGCTGGCTTCTCCTGAGTTCTCTCTCCTTGGCATGTAGGTGGCCGCCTTCCCACTGTGTTCTCACATGGTCTTCCCTCTGCACCTGCATCCCTGATGTCTCTTCCTCTTCTTACAATAACACTAGTCATCTTGGATTAGAGCTTCCTATGGTCTCATTTTACCTAAGTTACTTCTTTAAAGGCTCATTCATTGTACAGTCACATTCCGAGATACTGGGGATTAGGGTTTCAACCTATGGCTTTTGGGGACTAAGTGGGGGCACAATTCAGTTTCTACCAGCAAACAGCATTAGAAGAATCAATACAAAGAGGTGAAACTCAGCCAGGGGGCCTTGAGTGGAGTGGCGACTGAGGCAACGCCAATGACGGGAACAAACAGATGGACGGATGGATGGACAGATGGATGGCTGCTGTTCCCAGCAACGTGCCCGGCAGAGGGAGGTCCGTAAACACTTGTCCACCATGACATCTTCTCTGCCATGGTCAGGTCCCCTCCGTATGTTTTTATGTGCATGTGTATCCCTCTTCAGGAGACCCCATGGGATGAAAAAAAACTTATAAACATCTACTTTCCAAGTGTTACTGTTTCCAAAAGGACTCATCATGGACAATTCATCCCTTAACCTCTCAAATCTATTGGAAACACAATCAATTTATAACATTGTTTTTCTTCCGGAAACATGCCCTTTGCAGAAAGGGAGATTCACATCTGCTGGGTTCATGCAGTTGGGTTGCAAAACTGAATTAATTAAATGAAAAGCTTTAGAATCAAGAGAAGAAGTGATCTATGAATTCAAAATGTAGTAAATGCAAAAATTTGCCATGATTTTAAAAGGTATATTTTTAAAAGATGCATTGATTTATTTATTTTTTACATCTTTATTGGAGTATAATTGCTTTACAATGGTGTGTTACTTTCTGCTTTATAACAAAGTGAATCAGCTATACATATGCATACATCCCCATATCCCCTTCCTCTGTGTCTCCCTCCCACCCTCCCTATCCCACCCCTCTAGGTGGTCACAAAGCACCGAGCTGATCTCCCTGCGCTATGCGGGTGCTTCCCACTAGCTATCTATTTTACATTTAGTAGTGTGTATATGTCCATGTCACTCTCTCACTTCGTCCCAGCTTCCCCTTTCCCTGCCACCACTGTGTCCTCAAGTCCATTGTCTACGTCTGCGTGGGCAGGACAGGAATAAAAGATGCATTTAAAAGATGTTTATTTTCAAAGATATATTAAAATGGATAGTGATGGAACAAATATTTTAGATGACATCCTTAGTAATATTATGAGTTTAATAACAAAATAAAGAATCACACACCTTGAAGGCTGTGTCACAAACATTGTGTTACAGGCCAAATATTGCAGCTAGTTTTTAACACATTTGCCCATCGTACACAAAACCAATAATACACATCTTAATGCTGCCAGCCCAACATTTATGGCAGATGTAAAAAATTGTATTTAAATTAGAAATGCTAAAATTAATATTTATTGACTCCGTGTTTCATTATCATTAGAAATTAGTTCATTCTTCGGTAAACAGTTTATAGCAAGATATAAATATGTTCCATTGACCTATTAACTAGCCCAATATATTATGGAGTTATTGACAGCAGCAGTAAAATTTTCTAACAGCTATTAAACCTTTTAACATACTTGATACCCCTCTCTCCCTATAATACCCAGGAATTAGGTGTGGGTTTTTCTTTTTTAGGATAATCTGTGCTGATATTAAATTCTTCCAAGATTTTAATATATTGTGTCAGTTTATGGGTTATAAAATAACCCTGGAGCTTACAAAAATTTAAACGACAATATTATTTTTTTTAAAATAAAGGGCATGTAAATTTTAGTACAGTAAGAATGATGATATAAACCACCGGAACACATAAAAAAAGTTCCCCAAACTGTATTAAAGGACTATTTAGGGTCTTAGTTAAACACATAGAACCAACACACTGGCCGTGTAGGGCAGTGTGTGTGGGGAACTTAGGACAATCAAGCTGGCATAGCTCAACTCAGAAAAATCCACGCAAGGAATGGGTGGCCGGGTACACACGAGGGTCTGGCATGTGCCATCCGATACTTTTCTGCGTGGCCCACAGGACAGTCCAGCAGACTGTTCTTCTCCACATCAGAGCCCAGCTGAAGCAAGGGAGAACTGGCTTACAGCGGGCTCGACAGAGGTCTCTCTGCAAAGGGTCCCCTCCAGATGCCATCGTCCAGCCAGCTGCCAGGCAGGGGACCCCAGGACACCTAGGTCTGTTCAGAGCCCTCGGTCCATCACGCCTCCAAGCAGCCCCAGGCAGAGACATTTTCCCAGGCCTCTGGGAAAAAGCTCCACAGAATCTACTTACCGCTGCTGCCCCTGCAAAGCCAATCCCATTTTGAAGTCAGTGGTGTGCATGGCAAGTTCACGTAGAGCCCTTGCGATATGCCTAGCTCTGCCCCAGGTGTTGGAGGTACAGGGGCCAGCGAACTCAATCCCTATAGCAAAGGGGCTGAAATTTCAGTTGGAGAAGCCTAGTTTAAATATACAATATTCACACATTAAAATATAATGTTTATATGTGTAAACATCTATGTAAAGTTAAGTGTATACGTTGATGATATTTATATATGGTATTTCAAATAGTTAAATATATGTATACACACTCACAAACACAATCACACACTGTGGTAGACAGAATAATGTCTCCCCAAAATATCATGTCCTAATATCTGGAACTTGTACATGTTACCTTCTATGGCAAAGACCTTAGAGATGTGATTAAATTGAGGATCCTGAGATGGGGACATGATCATGGATTATCTGGGTGTGCTCTAAATGAGGTCACAAGGGTCTTGATTAGAAGGAGGCAGAGGGAGATTTTACACAAAGAGTGAAAGCCCTGTGATCCCAGAGGCAGAGACGGGAGTGATGCTGCTCCAAGCCAAGTGATGCCAGCAGCCACCAGAAGCTAAAAGGGACAAGGAACAGATTGTCCTCTGAAGCCTCCAGAGGATGGGGGGGCTTGCGGACACCTTGGTTCTGGCCCAGTGATAGTGATTTTGAACTTCTTACTTCCAGAAATGTGAGAAAATGAATTTCTGTTGTTTGAAGTCATCCAGTTTTTGATAATTTGTTAGGGCAGCCACAGGAAGGCTGACAACTGCAGAGAATGGGGACAATGTGATAGGACCACATTTCTCAGACCAAGTGGCCAAGACCACACTGCTCAGGTTAAGGTGAGGAGTGACGTGACTCCTGAGGCTTACCTGCCTGCCAGCTCCACGAGGCCATCCTGGACATTATCTTCCATGGACCTGACTGCCTAAGAGACCCAGGGAGGCTTCCTGGAGGTGGTGACATCTGGACCTCCTCTCCTTTGTCATTCTTTGGCAATGACCTTGGCATAGGTCTATCTCTGAGACTTTTCCTGCTAAAAATCCAAATTCTGCTTTGATTTAGGTCATGAACATCTTCAGTTGTGCCTCAAACATCCTTTCCCTTGTTTCCCTTGGCTACCAAAGTTGAGCCTCTAGAAAGTGCTTTGCTGTTGTGCATACATTTAAGGGCATGGTGGAAGATGGAAGACACTGGCCGCAGACTCCTAGTGCTGGGACTCTGCAGAGCCAAGGGCTGACTGAGGACAGCAGTGCAATGACTTGTTCCTGAAGACTGGAGAGCAAAGCCAGGTTATCACGTCATAATGCTTTGCCAGAGCATCCCTCATAAGACCGAGTATGAGTGGAATTAGTTCCATCTTTCTGCTGAAGACAAGCTGGCTTACTACAAGCCATGGGCAACTCCCTCAGAAGTGGACTTAGACCTTCAATGATGAATGCCTCAATCCTAAGCTATTCTCCAGTCCAAAAAACCCATACATATTAAAAAAAAAAAAAATCCTGGCTGGGTATCATCAATTCCAGCAGAAAACAGATGACACACTCCAATGAGAATCATTCAAGGAGAGCTTATTTACAAAGGATCTAATTACAGGGGTGTGGTGGGAGGGCTGGAAACCATGAGGGATATTGTGAGGACCCCCAGTTGGCTGACCCCATGCAGCAGAGCCCACAGCAATAATCCCAGGCTGGGAACAAGAGTGAGAAGGATGAAGGGAGGACCCCAAGCATGAGCCATAGCCAGTGCTATTTTTTCTACCCCATCTCCCCAAAATAGTGTCAGCCACTTGAAGACAGAAAGTAAAGTGGGAAACGACAAGCCAGCAACCACATTACTATGTTTTTGTTATTAGATAGCATCTCATTCTGACTGGGTTTGGCTAGGAGATCATACTAGTCAGTGTTCTCCAGAGAAAAAGAACCAATAAGATGCGTATACAAAAAGAAAGAGATTTATTACGAGGGATTGGCTTACACAATTGTAAAGGCTGGCAAGACCAAATTTGCAGTGTGAGCCAGGAGGCTGGAGGCCCAGGAGAGCCGATGGTGCAGTTCCAGTCTGAAGACAGATTGCTGGAGAATTCCCTCTTGCTCAGGAAGGTCAGTCTTTTTGTTCTCTTCAGGCCTTCAACTGATTGGATGTGGCCCATCACACAAGGGAGGGCAATCTGCTTTACACAAAGTTCTCTGAATTGCATGTTAATCTCATCCAAAACACCCTCCAAGTTGACATGAACAGTTACTCATTGCAGAGGTAGAGCAGATGATTCGAGGGTATGCCCTGATGGCAATTTGTTGGGCCATTCTTCTGTACTGCTCTGAGAATTCACACAGATCCATATACTCTGAAAGCCAGAAGAAATGGTGGAACTGGCAGACTAAAATGAGATCTAAACAACATGTTGCTATTGCCAACTCTTTTCACCCAGACCTGGCCTACTCTGGTCGCTGCCACATTGAGTTCCAGGGGCAGTGTTCTATGTGGCCACTAGTTTGTACAAATGCACTGGAGACTTAGTCACATGAAAATCTTCCCTCAGTCCTTAAGTCATAGCAATGTGACCAGAGAAGCAGAAGGTCAAATAATATTCCAGAAGAACTGTCAGCGTAGTCACTAACTCAGACCATTCACAATCAGACAAATCACAAATAGTCACAAAGGTAGCAGCATAAACAGACAAATGCCTGGTATTGCCCACTTTATTCACCTGACCACTTATTTGATTTTAAAGCTTATAACTTATCAGAAGTACTTTCTTGACGCTATTAAAATACTACAGTTATACAATTTTTACAGCATGATGGAGACCACGAAACAGGGTGATTTTCATCAAAGTTGGCCTTTAATCCTCCTGGAGACTGGTAACCTGAGAATTTGACTCATTTTTCTCTGCTCTAGAGGATGCCAAAGAGCTCAGACCTTGCATCCTGGGCACAGGAAGGTGAGGTCCACGCGGCACCAAGTCAGTCAACGTGTTGGTGTTTTCTTGGTGAACGTTGGTTATGGAAAGTTGAGCGTAACCACTTAGGTCAAGAGATAATGAATTCCAAACATCGTTGCCCTTTGCCTGTTTTTGTGGTGGCTACTCTTTGCACCCCAAACCAGGGCTTGGACGAAGAGGGCCAAGTCCCTCCACACAGGGGCACTGGCTGGCATCCCTGTGATACGCGGTTTGTAGAGAATGAAAGCAGCTTTGGTTTCCTTTTGTACGAATGCACCCAGTTACCGACGTGACACTCTGGTTTCCTTACTCGGCTTTGAAATAGAGTAAACACACAAAAGCTACTGTCGAGTTCAGAACAAACACAGGGGGTATGTTTAGTTATTTGTTTTTGTAGTAAAATAAAATATTTATTATCCACAGACACCTACTGTGAACAGAAGGGGAGGCCACCGTGTTTTATCTCGCCAGTGTCATGTTTGACTTCCATTAGGGATGAATTACAGACCTGTGGGTTTTCATGAATTCAGAAAGTCCACTTTGAACACTGCTTTCAAAGCCTACAGGGGGTGTGAGGATGTGAGAACACAGCTTTGGAGGAAGGAACCTGTTGCATCTAGCAAGCACCTTGTGTTTGATAAGGCAGATCGGAAGTTCCCTGCGAGAGAGAGGCCAGGATGCTTCTTCCTTAATAAGACGACTTTAAAGGGAGCTTTCCTATTGTTTGCTCCACGCTTTCCTCAAGGTGTTCACAATTAATTCAGTCCTGGAGTCCTGAGGAAATCACCATTGTATCAGCCGTCTTTGCCTTCCCCTCTCTCTCACTCATCGCAGGGAGTCGGAAAGTTCGGGCAATCGTCGCGGGGCTCTGCCTGACGCATCCACGCCTGCCAGGTACGCCTCACCCACGCACTTGCACGCGTGCGCCCACACAGCACTGGCTATCTTGGATCCTACAGGAGGTCACCGAAATGAAAAGGATGCCCACTTTTGACGTCCGTCTACACAGTCCTACTACACCTACATCCAATTCTGAGCAATGCTGAAAAATACTCAGGCAAACTCCTTGGTCTGTCTGAAGGAGGGGGTCCCGGATGAGAGGGGGTGGGTACTCAGCCCCAAGGAAAGGCTAGAGGGACCCACGACATCTCTCCTGGTGAAGAAAAGAGTCGGGGTTCATCCAGGGGATGACATCAAGAATGTAAATGTCTGTCTCACTGAAGAAGGTCTGAGTTCTGTACGGTCAGGGAGGACAAAAGAAGGGGTCATGGGTGAGGAGCTCATGGAGGTGGGTTTGGAGTCTTCAGAGGGAAATTCTAACAGCCTCCTCGGGATCCCAGGAGCTCCTTTTGCTGCAAGTGTCTGGCAGAGATGGGGATCCGTTGGTGGGCAAGATGTAGAGGGTGGGAAGATTGGATTAACAAGTGGGGAAAACCATGGGACCCCTGGTCCCATCACTGAAAAGTCATCTTCAGGGCAACACAACAGGGAAGGGGTACAGTGGAGTACATGTGAATCTGTCAAGGGGCTCGCCGAGGGCTACTTGCCTGAACTAGCACATGGGGCACAGATGTTTTTCTTCTTTATGCCCTAGTGAGATGTCTACTCACACCTAGAGCCTACGGCAATGGTCCTAGCATGAGCACTCCCTTCACCCTGGAGACTAAGACCCAGAGAGCATGATGGAGACCAGACAACTTTGCCTTTTCTAAGTGACACAGACCACCGGAAGGAGAGCATGGCCCTAATTCAAGTTATTTTCCATGGTGTCCTTTTAAGGACAAACAATGAACAAGGTTCCACACATGAGAGCAGTATAAAGAATGTTCAACTGGGCATCAGGGGAGCTGGGGAGGGGGGTGGGTTCTTGCTCAGGCTCAGCACTGACTATGTGAGTGGATCTCAAGCCACCTAGAGCCTCATCGGCAAGGATGTCCCCTTAGATGCTGAAGCCCAATTTTAGAAAAAACAACACCTTCAGATTTTAGGATGTCCTCCCTCCATTACTTCTTCTTTTTTCCAAATTTATTTATTTATTTATTTATTTATTTATTTATTTATTTATTTATGGCTGTGCTGGGTCTTCGTTTCTGTGCGAGGGCTTTCTCTAGCTGCGGCAAGCGGGGGCCACTCTTCATCACGGTGCGCGGGCCTCTCACTATCACGGCCTCTCTTGTTGCGGAGCACAGGCTCCAGACGCGCAGGCTCAGTAATTGTGTCTCACGGGCCTAGCCGCTCCGCGGCATGTGGGATCTTCCCAGACCAGGGCTCGAACCCGTGTCCCCTGCATTAGCAGGCAGATTCTCAACCACTGCGCCACCAGGGAAGCCCCCTCGATTACTTCTAACTGCTGTTTGCCATCTGGCTTGGGCAGTTTCAGGGAAATTGGGCTAAGCCTGTAATATGCCTGTGTTTAGGATCCCCCTCTGCCCCAATTCTGATTGCAATGAAGAGTGAGACCCGCTCTCTATGCCAGGCTTTTAGGAAGATGTGCTGAATCCCACTCAGTCTTTCCATGCTTTGGGGGCTTTTCGCACGTGGGCGTCTTTAACCATCAACTCAGGAGCAGAATGGCCTGTATCATCACTCTACTCCTCAACCCAAAGTCATGTCCATATAACTAAGCTCCCCATCAGGGGCTGCTCGAAGGCAGAGGCTGAGATTCATGGACACCCCAGTGGGTAGCCCGTGCCCTTGCCCCTAACACCTGACCAATGCTTTCTGGTTGAACTGAGCAGAATTGCTCCTGAGAATGGTGAGCACTTTGGAGCTTGCTGAAGTTACACGTTGTGCTTACATTTACCTTTTCAATTTCTAAATTCCTTGTGCTTTAACGGTGGCTCTCATTCATTTATCCAGACACTCAACACACACTAACTGAGAAGACAGGGGTTCTCAGCTCCTCCAAATCAAATACAGCAAGTCCTATGCGTGTGGCTGAGTCTCCAGCTATTCCTGGCAGGGAGGCCCTCTGATACCTTCCTCTTCAATGCTCAGCTGCCCACCTTTCCCCTGCCTGACCATTCAACAACCTGCCCTCGAAATATCCAACAGTTGCATTTCAACCCATCACCTTTTTAGCTGCTCCTTGGGTATTGCTCATGTGTGAGGCCCCACGCATGCCTGCATCATAGCAGGGCACTTGGCTGTGTCCCCAGGCAGACTGCAGGGGATGCTAATATCGCTCCAAGGGCGACTCGGGAGTCAGTCAACTGTCCGTGTGTCTCATGAAATATTTGCTTCTGGCTCCTGATTCTTCTGGATTCTTTGCTCTGGAATCCCTCTCTGGATGCTGTGGGCTCTGGTGCAGGAGTCTCTGAAGCAGATGAATTATGAACACCCTGAGCAGGGCATTCTGGTACCACTGATTCCCAGGAGCAGTTTGTATGTGGCTCCCAACCAAACGGGGGGAAGAAGCCAGGCTGTCACTGAAGGGTCTTCCTGCTGTGGGTCAGTGAGTCAGCCCCTTGCCCAGACCATCATCCAAGCCTCACTGATAGCTGGACATCACAGTCTGAGGACAGCTAGGGAAACATGCAAGCTTGGAATTTGCTGGAACAACCATAGCCATTCTGGAACCTTCATGCTTGAACCTTAGAATCCTTGGACCAACATCTGAAAGGCCGTCCATTTGGAAGGTTAAGGCACTTCCTGGAGCAAGAAGGAAGAGTCATGGCTCATCTCTGGGGATGAGAGCCCATCTTCCTTGAAGTTCTTTCCTGGATCTCCAAAGCCACGTGGAAGCGATTTAGGAACCAAGTGTTCACTCAATTCCTTTTCACTTTTCTTCCCTTCTTCCCCTTTCTAATTTGCTATCCTTCTTCCAAAAGCATATCATGAAAACTTTTGGATTGGGAGCCTCTCATTGGAGGTTTAGTTCTGCTGTGAGGGCAGAACTAAGGATCATTCAATAGCTGTGTGTCTTCCAGGTTTGCAGAAGGTCACACAGAGTCCTTCTCACCCAGGAAGCAACTCGTAAAGAACTTGAACTTTGCTAAAACCCCAATAGTTTACTTGAATGTGCTCTATAGCATTGCAGTGTCACGGCTGGAAAGTTGGAGTCCTTGTTTTTGCTTATCCATGTGTCAAATAAATGTTCTATCATATGCCATCAAAATATCTTAGAATGTTTTAGAAAGCATTTGGGGGATTTTTAGATAGAAAGATGCTACCTAAAATGGCATTTTTTCTGTTTTTAGTATAACAGCTAGGTCCCTGAAACATTAAGTTCATGAATCAAACGCAGAAATTTCTGGAAATTTAGAGTCTAGTTTCCCATGGCAACCTCTTTTTTTCCATTACACACATTTATAATGACGGCTCTTTTACTACCCGATCCCATAATAATAGACCACAAGACACACAACGAGGCTATATTTTTAGAGAAATGGCTAACTATAGAGAGAGAAAAAAATATACTGACAGCTCATCCTACTCAGACTAGCTGAGTATCAGAAGTTCTACCACTGAGAGCAAAGAGATTTATGACCTGGACATTCTAATTTTTCATGCCGTCACTCTGGAAGTACAAGCACTTCTACTTCATTAGAATGAGCTTTGGGCAGCAACATGTAAATCTGTTATCCTGGCCTGGCCCGCCCCACATCACTGGCATAAAAAGGGTCCCGACCTTGAAGATCTTTTAACGAGCAAAACGTGCCATGGTAGACCAAGGCTGGACCTGCAGAATCCCATCCTCTCCCTGGACACAGCTCCTCCCATGGGTGACATTTTTCAGTTGGTGCATCAGGCACAGAGAAGCAGATCATGTCCCACGGACACACAGGGACCCCAGGGAGGCCACAGAACCTCAACAACAATAAGACACATCCTCTTGGAGCAACTATCTTAAAACTGTACCTTTGGAGAAAAATCATCTTATATTAAAACATAAAGACATTACGTCCTTAAATTTAAAATGTGTGTGAAGTTGCACAACATGACACAAGATTTTATTCAGCAAATATTTATGGAGCTCTCGCAAGAGGTCAGGTACCGGTCTAGGCTCTTTGCAGCTAAAACATGCCAAGCACACACCACAGGTCAGGCACTGACCTGAGCATTTCACTATCTTCCTTCGATCTTCACAACCGCCTTAGGACTCCCATTTTACAGATGACAAAATTGAGGCAGAACCACTTCAAGCAACTTGCCCAAGGTCAGAGCCAGGCAGGTGGTTCAGTTCTAGTATCTGAGATCCGATCTCGAGCTTACGCTGCCTTAAAACTTCACAGAAACATCACACTCTCGTCTGGTTGTTGCCATAATTTCCAAATTTCAATAGGAAGTTTGCATCTGTTGACCTAAATGTCATCACCAATCTGCTTGGCCAGGACCCACCTTGTTCTCCCACTTGGCACCACCACCCTAGTGCACCATCCTTACCCCCCCAGACTTGTCACTGCATGCGGGAAAGTCGACAGTTTCTGGACTCTCCGAGGCTTTGCCCACACCACTCTCTGTTCCTCTTGGCGAATGCCTCCCGCACCCGGCAAATCCTTCTCCTGCTCCTCTGATCTGCCAGAGTTAGAGGCTCCTGAAGCACCCGCTCCTAGTCACCTATCCATTTCTCTAGGGTGCCATCCAGCAACCTGGCCCTATGACATGGTCACGGTCTGCCCCTGGCCCTAGGCTCTGTGCTCTTTAGCAGAATAAGTGTACACTGTGACCTGTTGCATCCTCAGCTTCCAACCCCACGCCCAGGGCTCAGTGGGTGTGGAATGGATGAGTGAACAGATTAAACTAAAACACACCATTCCCTTGAAGTTTCATGTTGAAATGTTGATAAATAACAAAAATGAGAATGTGGTTATTGCCTGTCACCTCTCCGACACGGGAACGTCAAATACCCATGTTTAGGGGGATTGAGGAGTTATTTGTCTTGGGACACTGCATCACCCAGTGGTCCTGGAAGAGCTGGGTCCTAGTTGGTTTAAAATTATGTATAGGGTGGCAGTTCTGAGATGGGTCAGGGGCACAGAGGGCAGAGGGGTGTCTGCCAAGAAATCCACCATCTATGGGTCCCCCCTGTAGTAGGTGCTATTAATGCAAACCCCAATGTCCATCCCCCAGCTCACAGCTCACCACTGCCTCAATCCCCAGCACCCTGGGGCTGTGCACCCTCCTCCCTCCTCAGCCAGAACCACTCCTGGCTGATATGGGGGTACCAAGACCAGCTGTCTGGTCATAGGGGTGTGACGTATAGCTCCCTCCCACCCCCCACCCCTGGATCAGGGCAGGCCAGGCTTTAGCTGCGACCATATCCTTTCTCACCTCCTTCCCCTTTCTTATCTTGCTCACAGTACTCTTGTTAAGGTGTTTCCAGAAGCTCATTCCCGCAATTAGCCACAAGCATCTAAATCTCTGCCTCAGGCTCTGCTTCAGGGAATCTGACCTAAGGCAGAAGCCCTACTAGGGAGCCCTTGAGGTCCGGTGTGTTGTAAACAGGGCTACAGAACACAGAGGCATCCTTTAGCCAACAAAAATCTACCTGCTGAAATGAGCCTGGGTTTCAGACATGTGATACAAATACAAAAACCTGGGGAAGGAAATATTACATTCACTTAAAATTCTCGTAGAGGTGGAGGTGGCCAGAACACCAATTAGAGGGAGTGTATTTGTTTCTTGGGGCTGCTGCAAGAAATGACCATAGATAGAAAGGGTGGCACAAAACAACAGTTCTCTCTGTATTCTCTTGTGGTTCTGGAGGCCAGAAGTACAAAATCAAGGTCTCAGCAGACTGAATTCTTCCCGAGGCTCTGAGGGAGACTCTGTCCCCTGCGTCTCTCCCAGGTCCTGGTGGCTCCCAGTGGTCCTTGGTGCTCATTGATTTTTAAATATGTCGCCCCTAGGCCTGCCCTGTCTTCCATCTTCATGAGAACTTCCCGCTTTAAGTCTCTGTCTTTCTTCCTCTTCTTAGAAGGACTCTTGTTCTTGGGTTTAGGACTCACCCTAAATCAAGTAAGATCTCATTTCAAGATTCCTAATTACATCTGCAAAGACCCTTCATTCAAATAAGGTCACATTCACTGATTCTGGGTAGATATATATCTTTTTTGGGGGGGGGAGGTGGGATACAATTCAACCCATTACAGATATACTTGTAATCTGAGGTGCTTTGCCAAGATCCAAAAAGTGAGACTCAAGATGTTATCAGCAACTAGGTTTTCTTTCCTCCACTCCACCCCCAGGTCCTCCGGGACAGAATGCTGCTCCCAGAGCCACTCGAAGCAAACTGTTCTCCGGTGTCACCTGCCAAACGTAATAAAGGGCTGGGGCAGGTGCCAAAAGTCAGGCAACTCTAAAGCAGTAATCCTTTAAGAATCCTTCCACGACAGCAGGCTATATGCAACTTGAAATCTCAGAACCTTTGAATGACTAAGAATTTGGCCCTGAGTTTATTCATAAACCTCTATAGCCAAGACAGATTTACGTGAAATCATTAGAGTTAAAAAAAAAAAAAAAGAATTCAACATTCTGCCTGGTATACTCAGCTTATCATTCATTTCTTCATTGCCTTTCACTTTTCAGAGCCATCAATCACTTGTGACACTCCTCTGAAGTCATGATTTCCCTTTAAAGCCACTGGAGCAGGCATCGCACATGTGACTGCAAAGCCTCAGGGCTGAGCACATCCTTAAGAACTCGCCATGTGAGCGTGCAGGAAAAACTTCATCTCCGAGTGGTCTCTGAAGACCCCGTGTGGACCACTGGGACCACCAACAGTCCTGGTTGGGTCTCAGTTTGCACCTCCTGCTCTGAGGAAATTTTCCTTCCACTCACCAAAGAAAAGCATGGTCGGTAGCAATAGGAGTGTGGAACACCTCGGAAAAGGTTAAGCCATCTGGCCACATGGTGATGGCCATATTAGAGCAATTACAGTGATTCGCTGTCTGTGTCCCAAAGCAGCGTCTGATTGTGAAGACACACAGGAGGCAGTGGGAAATGTACTATGGCCGGTGTGAACCAGGATAGAGCTTAACCAGAAACGGATGTGGGTGTTGACCAAACTGCCAAGAGCTGGGTTCAGTGGAGTCCGCGTGGCTGGGACGCTGATGTCACGTGCAGATCTGGAGACACAATCTGCCGTGATTCCGTCAAAACCAGGAGCTCCTGACATGCTGTGAGTCATGAAGGAAACTGTCTACAGCATCGTGGTTTTACTTCAAAATATTCTCTGCTATGTGATGAGTTTGGTCAGTTAAGAAGCCAGCTGGAGCTGGGCGATGATGTGTTTCAAAATCAAATGATGTTATATGCAAAACTAGTAATTACGGCTCCTGAGGATGACATTATCATTAAT
Organism: Balaenoptera acutorostrata; assembly: GCF_949987535.1. Taxonomy (NCBI): domain Eukaryota; kingdom Metazoa; phylum Chordata; class Mammalia; order Artiodactyla; family Balaenopteridae; genus Balaenoptera; species Balaenoptera acutorostrata. The sequence goes on along the minus strand of NC_080079.1, from coordinate 3,872,908 downwards.
ACGATTATTTTTAATTAAGGATTTTTATTAGACCTCATCAACCGAGGTAATAGATGTGCAGTGAAATAGATTTGTTCCCCGGATGTGAAAAGGTCTCCATGAGGACAAAAAGCCAAGCAAAAATGATGCACTTTTGATGCCAAGGCTGCCTTCCTGAAGAGAAAGGGCACCAATTCTGGTGGAGCTTTTTCCTAAAATTTACCCATTTCCCAGTTTCTGATCTGAGTCATCAAAGGATTAGACCAGAACCCTAGTGACCAGGTGCCACATTCTCAGGGATGACCTAGATTTTTAATCCTTTCAAATGTTCTGGGTGTGGACTCAGAAATATCTATTAACCTTGGGAACGTCTACTCCCTGGTCTGTAATTGTCAGAAAGGCCCCGTGTCATGCGTGTCCTGTCCCTTTGGGAGTAACCTGTCCCTTGGGGAGGCAGGCACCCTCTCAGTTAAACATGAGGGTTATTTGTAGCAGATCTTCTGGAACTGAAACTGTCTCGACTAAGAAACATAAGACTCATTTTCATTAACGTCAATATATTTCTTTATATCCACAGCCTCTTGGAGGAGCTAACGCAAAACAAACCAAAGGGGAAAAAAAATCTCAATTGTTCGGGGGATTTTAAGAGAATTCTTTAATATCAGATTAAGCCCATTTTGATTGTAAATCTATTTTCAGCTCAACATTACCAAAGAATATTACAAGAAAACTCTGTTTTATGAAGTTATTATGATTTAAACCGTTCTCTCTCTGCTCTTTCTCTCCGACTCTCTCTCACACACATTCATTCTCTAGAGGATCTAAAAATAAGCCTCAAGCTATACATGTCAGTGCTCCAGGTTTATGCCACAGACTAAGGAGTTTTTCAGAAAATACCTTTATTATTTTCTGGGGTCCCACTGCAGTATCTGGAAACAGATGATTTTAGATCTGAACTGTAGGGGAAACAGAGGTGTCTAAGGGACACGACCACCATCATTGTCGTCCTCGTTCTCATCATGATCAGAATTGGGCATTTTCTAAAAACTGAAAGTCCGTGATGACCCAGTTTTAATAGTCATTTTTACCCCCACGCGATTTCAACCCAGCCAGATGCCTTGTGCGTGCAAGTCTCAGCTGTGTGTGTAAAACACTCACCGCTGTTCGTCAAGCTACGAGGGCAGAGTGACAGCCCTGGCAAGGTGGTATTTCTGGGAAGAGCCTCCACATGCGTTTTGGAAGGAGGCGTGATTTAGGAAGTGTGCTTGGTGTGCCCCGGGTGTGCGGTGTGAACGGTCTGACATCTCAGAGCCCCTTCCCAGCACGGGACTGCCCCGCCTCTGTTCTTCGGCGTCTGCGGTCTTGCCAGCAGAGAACCTGGACCATGGGACGGGGAAAATCTGTTTTCAGTGATGACCTGGCCCCAGAAGTTTCCGAGGAGCGGACCCCTTCTTACTGAAGCCAATGACTGGGGTAGGGGAGGAGGGTACACTTGGCCAGCCTCCGTGAACATCACCTCATGGCCGATTGTCATACGTGGGAGAAAAGGTGTATGAACAGTTGTGATCGTTGACTGGCTACTGGATCAACTCAGTAGGTAGGAAATTAATCTGTGAATAAAAATGAATGAAAAATGTAACAAGTTCCTTCGAAAAGCTTAGCTCTGGCTCTGATGACGTTTTGGGGTGCCCCTGAAATAGTATCATTTAGGCTTCCCCATAGCTTCATTGCTCACTGTGTGAATTCCTCACTCAGATGCGGCCCAGCTGATGGCAATGTCCGTAGTCCACAGTTGTTCCAAGAATAACAGTAATGCAAGCAGCCCTCACTCACCCCAGTTATATGCCAAGCTGGGTGTGACTCGCTTGATAGCCAGTGGCTCATTTCAGTTGAGGCAGATGCTACACAGTTTCCTCTATTTCTTAGATGGGCATTTTGTCACAATTTAATGTTTCTGAAATTGGGATCTGTCTTGTGACTGATAATGTCTTCTGGCAAAAATAAATACATTACGTATGTACGTCAATTTAAAAATATACCATTGATTTAAAGTCGTCTTAGAATAGAGGTAATGTAGTACTATGATTCCCATTTTCCAGATGAGGCAAACTGAGACAAAGATGAGGAAACTCACCCAGTGGCATACAGCTTGTAGGTGGCATATTAACAGTTGAGCTCAGTTCTCTTTCACGCAGGAGTTTGTCTTCGATGCTGTTCCCATTATGAATAAGTTTGAGAAAAGCACAGAGGTCTCATAGAAATGGGACCTAAGAAGTGGCCAAAGCAGGATTTGCAGCAACATGGATGGGTATAGAGATTGTCATACCAAGTGAAGTAAGTCAGGCAGAGAAAGACAAATATCATATAATATTGCTTATATGTGAAATCTAAAAAAAGGTACAAATGAACTTATTTACAAAACAGAAATAGAGTCACCAATGTGGAGAACAAACTTATGATTACCAGGGAGGGAAGGGGGGGGGGTGGGATAAATTGGGAGATTGGGATTGACATATACACACTACTATATATAAAAAAGATAACTAACAAGGACATACTATATAGCACAGGGAACTCTACTCAATACTCTATAATGGCCTATATGGGAAAAGAATCTAAGAAAGAGTGGATATACATATAACTGATTCACTTTGCTGTACACCTGAAACTAACACAACAGTTTAAATCAACTATACTCCAATAAAATTTTTTTTAAAAAAAGAAGTAATAAAATTGTGAGGAATTGACAAGACAAGGAAACTTAGGCTTTGGGTACTCAATTAGTGAAGAATCTAAACAGTGTGGGCTTAAGGTCGTCAATTAAAGAAGTAACAAAGTTTGTTCATACAAGGCTTCTCAGCCTAAGTTCCTGATCATTGGTGATAAGGGTGTCCAGATGCGGTAGGGAGGACACCTTTCACATGGGAGATTTATTTCCTGCTTTCAGCAAGACAGAGAAGAGGGTCAGAGTGTCCCTTGTGCATTTCTTAAGTAACTTTAATTCAAAGTAACCAATATGCTATTGAGGCATATTTGGGGGATGCCCGCCCCAAGCCCCAATACCTGAATCACCAGGTGGTGAGAGTTCCCAAGTTACCGGGCCTCTTTGGGTTGGGCCCAAGGGATCGGTGACCCATCAGCTGTGCACAGTCACTAGAGGGCAGGATTGGGGTAAGGTGGGAGTGAGATCCCATCATTCTGTCCAAAATCCCCACTTGGAAAGGTGGTGGTTCCCTGGCCCAGCCAGCAGGACAGGTTCTCGGAGGCTTTTGGCATTTCAATCTGATTTCCCCTTAAGTTTCTCCATTTTCTTCTCCTTGTCTCCTTTCTTAAGCATCTTGATGACGACCACAAGTTTTGCCGGTCACTGATTAACTGCACAAAAAGCTACGAAGGTCACCACCTCTCCTGCAGGCAGCCGTTGATCCGAAGTGAGAGTCTGTCATTCTTGTTTGTAGCAGCAATGGTCTGCGTCCCTTTCAGCAAGACTGTGTGGTCCAGATGATACACATCAAATAGGAAGTCTTTGTCGAATGATCCATGAAAGATTTAAAAAGGGGCTTCATCCGTGTTATTTTATACCCAGATAAATAGTCCTAAGTGACTGAACCTCGCAACTTAGCTAATGTGGGAAAATGATTGCTTTATGGAAGAGGAGTCTTCTTCCGAAGCTCTTTCAATTTCCTGATGATTTGGCTCCCAGGATCCCTGCCATGCACCCATGTGGCCTCCAGGTTTCTCCCCACACACCGAGCTCCAGGACCCACTGGAGGCCGGGCTGCAGGCCCCCGCTGTCTGTGTGAGAGCTTTGAGGGCTGGAGGAGGCCGTCCACCTGCCAGGATGCCACACCTCTGAGGCCAGCTTCTTCGGGGCATGTGGACTGCCCTTCACCTCCTGGGTCAAGTTTAGGTCCAGCGTCTTGAATCTGAAGGAACTAAGGATTATTCCTGGGACAAGAGGTACAAAGAAGCAGGTAAGAAGCCCACATTTCCTAATGTCAAATGCTCTCACGAAGCCAGAGTGCTGGTGACTGAGGTGACCTCCTCCTCCAGGTCAGGTCTGCTCTCAAGTTAGTCCTCATCAAGAGCCACAGCAAACAAGCCCAGTAGCTAATGTGCCTCTGCTGAAAGGTTCTGGCCAAACTTCACGGAGTTTCTGGCTCTTTTAGGAAAAAAGAACATTAAAGTATGTCAGTTTTCTCCCCCAGAGAAAGCACTTTTTGTCTATGATTCATAAGCCCCTCCTTCCCCTGCCTCCCCTCCCCCCCCACTCCTACTTCTGCCAGTGGCCACCCCCACCCCCACCCCCCCACCCCCTCCCCCCTGCACCCCCACACCCCCTCCCCCCACACCACCAGGACCCCCCCTCCATTCTACAGAACAGCGCTGACGAGTTTATGGGTGGAATTTACTCGAGTATTTGCAAGTGTTCAATAAAGCTCTGCCTACATCCTGGGACCCCCACCTTCACCTCCACCCTCCATGGATGACAGAGGACACCATGCAGGAGATGAGGGTGTAATAGGGAAGAGCAAATCTGACTCCATACTGGATCTGTCTCTTTTACTTTAACCTTTGTATTCTATTGCTTTTGCTACAAGTTAAGAATGTTGCCTATAGCCTGAAATAGACAAAGAGCCCATTCTCAAGGCTCTGACCTTTGAATGTAAACACTGTTCCATTCATATAGAGATAAAATGTTGCAGAACAGAGACTAACATTTGTCTTGTTGGAGATTTACAGGAACATGGTGACCTGACCTCCGTGGACAGCTGCAGGAGCAAAGGATTCCGACACGGAGAAGTCTGCAGCAACCAGCCACGCCCCCTCCCCTTTTAGTATAAAAGAAGACTAATTCTAACTCAGGTAAGAAGGTTCTTCGGATACTAGTCCCCCATCTTCTCGGTCTGCTGGCTTTCCAAATAAAGTCCCTGTTCCTTGCTGCAACAACTTGTCTCCCTATTTATTGGCCCGTCATGTGGCAAGCAGTAACATCTTGGACTCAGTAACAGGGAAGTGGGCTACATTCACTGCACGTTTGCTGGTAAGCTCTTCTGACATTTTGCCTCACCCAATGGTAAAGGTACCACCTGAGGAAAAAGAGCTTAGGGTCAGAATTTGGAGGAGATTCGTAAAAACTGGAGGAAGCCAGCAGTCTATAGAAGTTAAAATGATTTCCTGCTAGTGTCTCTTACTGAAGTCCTAGGCCGCACTAGGAGACAAAGTGGCCAGGCAGCACCTGAGTGACTCGATACGGCCTCTACTCCCACTCATCATAGTGTGGGATGCCATTCTTGGGTGTCTCACCTTATCGAGGGAATTGAACCTTTAAATTATATTACATAGTTGTGCTATGAAAAATTTCAGATTTCCAGAGCTATTGTCAATGTTCTGGTAAGTTTTTAGACTGGAGAAATGTTCTAAAATAAAATGCAAGTAATGTGAGGCATGCAGATGAAAGCCAACAAAATATAAAAGCTGTCTGTAAGTCCGTACATTAGAAAATCAGTCTTATGTCTTGTTTGCAGCTGAAAACATAGCTCTGGGAGCGTAAGAACAGCCTCCAGTGTGAATCCGTGAGAAGGGACCGGCCACAGCTACAAGTGGTTCAGTTATATTGTCCTGACACAGGAAGGATGAGAAGTCAGGGAAGAGGTGATGGAATAGGAGGTAGCATGTGGACCCATCTCTGTGCTTCATGGGAAAAAGTAAGTGTGGTTGTGATTTCCCGTCCTGGGTCTCATGCTCCAGGGATGTCCCTATAACGAGACTTGTAGAGGGAGAATTTACAAAAATGTATGAGGGGATAAATATAAATATAGACGTAGATGAACATGGATATATACAGATACACATAGACACAGAAATACAACTATAGATGGAGATGGTTTAAAGATAGATGGATACATGTATAGACGTAATATAGATAGAAATAGGAGATGATAGACTTAGAAATATGGAGATACAAATATGCATGTAGAAAGAATATAGACAGATGAGGAATGGTCTGGGAATAGGTATACTGAGCAAGCAGTAGGTAGAGAAGAGAGAGAGGTAAATGGAGATAAACATTCATCCCACACTTCCCCGCCGCCCCCCAGCTTACTCTGGGTGGGGACTTTGGAAATGAAAGACAGGCTCCTGCTTTCAAAAAGCCTCCAGTCTAGTGAAAAGGAGAGGTCATCAATATCACTTTGAGACAAAGGGATGATCCTTACTATAGAAGTAACTAGATCATATGCCACAAGAGCCCTAACTCAGCCTGGAGAGGAAACGCAGATGATGGAGTCAGGGTACCGGGCCCCGCACCCCTGCTTCATGCATGCATGTTGTGGGCACACATACACGCACACGTGTGCTACACGGCTCGTTCACTAATCGGGAGCTTTCACAGCTCTCCTTACAGGCTCACGTTCAAGAGTGGTTTGAGAGTCCCGCCCATACGCCTTCCTTCTGTAGCCCCTCGAAGCCTGGCGCGCCTGCCAGGCTCGGGTGAGAAGGAGACAGGAAAGGCTCGGTCTTGAGTGCCTGTGGTCCCCCAGGGGCTGAGGGTCCTGTGCTGAAGCGGGTGGGAGAGGCTGGCAGAGAATCTTGACATGACTGTGATTATCCAGCGCCTGGTTCTGAGAGGGTTTTTTGGTGCAGACAGGAAGATTCTGGAAACCTGAGGAGGCAGAGGATTTTGGGGTGAAGGGTGGAGGAGTGGACCCGCCACGGCAGCCGTGTTACAGGTCAGCCTGGAAAGGGGCCCCTGGACATCAGCCACTGTGTCAATACTGAGGGGTCACTCACTTAGAAACCTCCACTGGAGAAGCAACTTAGAAATGACCAGCGTCCGGGAGACCCTGTGGAGGGCAGGGCGGGGTCAGCAGCCTCCAGCGTGAACCTGTGAGAAGGGACAAGCCAACCCAAGCTGCCCTCCCAGTGAAGGACGCGGTCATCACAGAGCCTTTCCCATCTCCTCGCTGTCACGTCAGGATAAGCCAAGCAAACCCCCTTCACTGACCTTCACCCCTTTCTGGTCCCTCTCTTCGTTCCCCCGCCCAGAGCTGTCTGGGGATCAGCATTTTCCTTGTCTGGACTCCTCAGCCTGGACCCCTCGTTTCTTCCTTCCAGGTCTGTTGGCCAACGAATAAGGGCTCCCGCATCTGCTTTGTCCATTAGGGAAGTTTATTCCAGAAGCTCACCACCACTGAGGGTTTTTTAAACCCCATGACAGAATCTTTTGGCAAGAATTTGAGTCCATCACTTATCCAAATCTCTGGGATCTAAAAAGCATCCTGAACTTTTAACCTCACCAGAGCCAGGCACACCCTGGAGGCACTTAATTGAGCCTCTTTTTACGGATGGGGTTCTAAAATCCAAGGAGGCTTGTGCTTTCGGGGGCCCTACCTACCAAAGCTGGGTGTCGCTGGCAGGTAGTATCTTGTTATTATAAGGCACAGAGCACAGCCATGGACTTCATGTGCTGACCCATATCTAGGCCTGAAAAGAAAACTGAACCTGGAACTCATCCCCCAAAAGGAAAACCTTCCAAGTAGCTTCTATTTTCATCTCTCCCTAGCTCCCTTGCTTACTTGAATGAACTGTCCTGTGTTTTTCAAAGAATCAGCTGACGTATCCCTTTCTAAAACTTTGGTCTAAATCTTGTTTTGGTGGCAATGGCACCTACTTTGAAGGCCAATCCAGAGCACGTTTGGTTATTAATCACTATTCAGTTTACTCATCTTTTTTTTTAAACTTTGGGTTTGTTTATTTATTTATTTATTTATTTATTTATTTATTTTTGGCTGTGTTGGGTCGTCGTTTCTGTGCGAGGACTTTCTCTAGTTGCGGCGAGCGGGGGCCACTCTTCATCGCGGTGCGCGGGCCTCTCGCTATCGCGGCCTCTCTTGTTGCGGAGCACAGGCTCCAGACGCGCAGGCTCAGTAATTGTGGCTCATGGGCCCAGTTGCTCCGCGGCATGTGGGATCTTCCCAGACCAGGGCTCGAACCCGTGTCCCCTGCATTGGCAGGCAGATTCTCAACCACTGCTCCACCAGGGAAGCCCCATTTTACTCATCGTTTTGCAAAGCAGAACAACGCAGATTCCTGCCATCACTTACACACGTATTTGTACACCTAGGAGACTTAGCAGGTCAAAAACCTGAGTTGAAAAAGGAAATACGCGGAATCGTACTTGCTGGCGGCGGCATCAGGTACTCCGTCAACAGGGCTGCCCACTTCTGTATGTAACAAGCTCACGAGGGCAATGACAGCAGCCTGTGCGGGTCCTTAATCCTCTGGCGACTGCAAGGAAGGAAAACTAAGGAGAGGGGGATGAGAGGGATGACGAGGGATGGTTCGTTTCTAAATAACGCTTCATAAGGAGCAAAGCATCGAGGTAGCAACCAGATGAAACTCACGATCTCAGCCACCCGCCACGGTCCCTGCAACCTCCTCGTCCTTCAGCCCCGTCCTCCAGGCGAGGCCACCCTCCCTGTCTCTTCCATGCCCCATCACAACACCAGCTTTTATTTCTCACTAATAACTTCTGACACGCTGCTGGCAAACTTTTCCAAGTGAAACGTTGGGCCGTTTCAGGCTGTGCTCATGCAGGGGTGGCATCAAGGGTGCCTTTGAACCAGGGATCGGGCTGTGACAAGGCATGTCTCCTTGCACGGCACACGGGGGCCTTTGGGGCTGCTCCAGGGAGCTCCCATCTCTGCAGACCACTCTCAGGGCAGGCCTCCTCTCTCCTTCCAGCACATCCTGGGTCGATCCCACTGCATCCCCCCAAGGTCAGGGCCGCCTCTCACAGCCACTGTAGAAGGTGGCCAACATCCAGAACTGTCATTCGTGGAGAAAAAGCCAAGGCTCAGGGTGGCTTCTCATGCTTTGCTCCAGAATCAGCCAGAAGGTTCTGGAACATTTTGCTGTGTGGAGAGTGAATTCCCACTTGACAAGAGGGTAGGTCTCTTCAGTCTGAGCATCAGGAAAGTGGTTCAGGTCTCCAGCTTCAGTCAGGAAACAGCACAGGGGCAGAGATGTGCATGGCGGGACCATCCGCAGACACCAAGGCTCCAGGGTTTTGGTCCAGATAGCTGGGCCTTCCAGAAACAACACACAGCTCCTGTAATATGTTTTTGCTCTTAATATAAATTGTATATATTTAAGGTGTGCACCGTGATAATTTGATAAATATATGTAAAGTGAAAAGATTACTACATCAAGCTAATAATCTTCTCACGTAGTTATCTTTTGTGTGTGTGATAAGAGCATCTGAATCTACTCTATTAGCAATTTTCCAGCATTTTACACAGTATCACTAACTACAGTCACCACGCTGGACACCAGCTTTCTAGACTTGACCATCCAACAGAACCACAGCTCTGTGCCTCTTGATCAACATCTCCCATCTCCCCCACCTCCCGCTCTTGGTAACTACAGTTCTACTCTTTACTTCTATGTATTCAACTTTTTTGGATTCCATACACAAGCGAGATCACGCAGCTTTTTCTTTCTGTGCCTGGCTTATTTCATTTAGCATGAGGTCCTACAGGTTCATCCATGTTGTTGCAAATGGCAGGATCTCCTTCTTTGTAAAGACTGCATAATATCTCCGTGTAACACACACAATCCCTTCATCTGTTCATTCTTCCACAGATGCTTAGGTAGTTTCCCCGTCTTGGCCATTGTGAGTAAGGCAGCAGTGAACCGGGGGCACAGATATCTCTTCAAGGTGCTGATTTCATTTCCTTTGGGTTCCCTTCCTATTAAGTTTCGAGTGTCACGCCACCAAAAAGATGTGTTGAAGTCCTAACCCCCTATCACCTCAGAATACAACCTTATTTGGAAATATGTCTTAACAGAAGTGATCAAGTTAAACTGAGTTCACCAGGGTAGGCCCTCATCAAATGTGACTGGTGTCCTTATAACAAGCGGAAATTCGGACCCAGAGAAGAGAATGTGGAGACGCAGAGGGAACATCACATAAAGACAGAAGATGCATCTTCTGTGATGCATCCACAAGCCAAGGAACGCCTGAGGCCACCGGGAGCTGGGAGAGAGGCCAGGAACAGACCATTCCCAGCACTTCCGGGGGAGCCCATCTCCATCTACACCTTGATTTTGGACTCTGGCCTCCAGAAATGTGAGACAGTAAGTTTCTGTGTTTCTGAGCCACCAAGTCTGTGCTTCTTTGCTAGCGCGGCCCCAGGAAACAGTAGACGTCCTCTTCCCCACAACTTTACACACCCACGCCCCTTCCGTGAGCGTGGAGGGGGCTGGAGGGGACTGCCCCCGACCCCCACTGCACCTGGGCTCACGGTTCCAGGGGTGTCCCCGACCGCCAGGCCCGCGGTAGGCAGCTGTGTAAGAAGGAGCTTCCTAGACGCGTCACCGCCTTCTGCGTTCCAGCCGTAAACAGGAGGAAACAGCACTTTACAACCCACATCCTTGCACTCAGCTGGGGCTGCCGCTGGTAATCAGGCAATGAGGCCCCGTCTTTTCCGATTTGGATCTTGGCTGATATCCCATGACCTATGGGAAATGAGTTGATCGTTTCAATCAAATGGTAACCATGTTGGGTCACTCCCCATCACGGGGCTCCAGGAGGCCAGCCAGGCCCCTGTGTTTGTCTAAGCCCATCACGGAGTGTCAGTTCCAATGAGTGGCCTTGCCACTGCTGAGAGGACCATTACCTGGGAGTGCAAACCAAGGAAGGCGAACCTCACAGCCTGCGCTCCCAGGGTGGACACAGCCAGCCTGACTCTGCTATTTCCCACTAAACAGGCCTTGGGGGACCTTTCAGCTGACAAGGCGCCTGACAGGCAGGTGGTCCAGGGCTGCGTTTAGCGTTCACTGGAAGCGAAAGGAGGTTTCCTTCCCCCGGCTGGGGGCTGGAGCCCATCAGGTGTCTGCGACCACATTGTACTTCTCTGCCTGCCTGCATCTCAGAGCCGCCCTTTGGATAAAAACAAATGCATTTAGTGTCAAGGTCTGGGGGGGGCAGACAGAGAGATATTGAAGTCCTCCAGGAAAGCCCCCTGTAACCCCTCCCAGGGTCCCCTCGATGGATTTCAGAAAACCTGGTGCCCCTGATTGCAAAAGAGCTGTGTTGACGGAGCAACAGGTACACACACACACACACACACACACATCACTTGATCACAGACACACACAATCCAATTAGTATCCTCTAAAAACTTGAAATACCTAATAATTACTGGCTTGATCAGATTTTTTAGATTAAATAAATCTAGTTTTGCCCTTTCTTAACCATCTGGATAATGTAACTAAGTGTGGACTTCATATGGGTCTGTCCATACGGTCGTGCTTTGTGCTTGCTCTGAATTAAGCATGACGACCATAACCTTTCCACTCAAAGCTCTGCTTCTCCTATTAAAAAAATTAAAAAATAGGAAGAACCACTATTCAACTTTATAAACTGGCTCCCAGCCCATGCCAATCTCGGAGCTCGCCCCCTGAACTGAATGGTCCTAACACTGAGAGCATAACCCCTCCCGATTTAGTCTTCCTGCCAAGTCGCTCCACACCAGAAGGGCTAAGATAACAAGATACTGAGTCCGTGGGAGGAAGAACATCCCACGGCATGTTTTCCTGTTCATCTCATTGGGGAAATGTCACTCTAATCACAGGGAATGAGGGGACAGTCTCCACCTGCTCTCACAGGGAGCATCTACCATGGCCTTCATCAATCTACCCGGGTTATCAACTCTCAAGAGAACGCCAGGCTCCAAGCTCTCCCCAGGCCTTGAGACACTTGTGTGCTGGCACACAGGACCCAGAGAGGTGGGGCGGGGGGGGGGGGGGGGTTGGTGGAAAGGGGAGCCCATAGGAGGGAGAGAAGTCGCTGGTGATACTCAAGATGACCCAGCACCTCGGGAGGTAGATGCCTAAGCATCTCAATATGTGGAGCATGTTTAAATAGAAATAATTTTTGAAGGAGTAAAAACTAATCCAATAGGATACTTGGATTCACTAATACTATTTTTAAATATACAAAAGGGCTTCTCTCTTCCCAAGCAGCATTTTCTGTCTCCCCCTTTGGCACACGCAGGTATGAGAAACCTGATTCCTGCACAGTACCCTTCTGTTTGTGAAGGAAGAACAAACTGCATTTTCCCAGGTGAATAGGGACATAAATTCAGCTGAAATGGTGTGTCATTGATCAGATTCCAGGTCTGGAGAAATGATACCAGACCGGGATCCCCATATTAAATGCATCAACTTACGAATGATTCTTTTTATTTATAGGAAAAAAAATACAAAAATGGTGGAAGGGAGCCAGTTATTCTTCATCCAACTCCTGCTTAGTTTTTCTGATTGAAAAAGGGAATAATTTAATGGAACAGGTATAGGCGGAGTGTACAACACGTGGACACTTCCTGGAATGCAAGTCGGTGTCTTTCAGTGGAGACACCTGGGGATGCCAGAAGGCACTTCCGTATTTAGTGAGTCCAGGAGCATAAATCTGAGTGGGAGATTAAACTCAAGCTTCATAAAGCTTGCCTGGCTCTCAGTATAAGTCTATGAAATAGGGCTCTGGCTTCAAATTGGATAACGGACAGATACTTTGTCATGAAGTCATCATGTAAAACCTCAACTGACCTTCCAGTATGAGTGTTCATCTAAGTGACACTCAAAGGTAGGTTGGGAGAGAATCAATAATCAAACAGGACCCCGGTACCCCTAACAGTCATTGGACATTTGCATAATATCAGTAGAAGCTCCTTCTGAAGTCGATGGCCAATGAGTTCAAGGACCTCCTTGCTCCTTTAAAAAGACAATTTTCTCTGTGAAATAATGGGAACCGCCAGACTTGGGTACAGAAATAGACTATTTTACGTATTTCATTTTGCACAGAAATATGTTTTAAATGAAATACTACCTGACAGATAAATGACTTAGCTTTGCGCATACAGCAGATTGATTTAGTGTTCTCAGCAGCCCAGATGGCTGGCAACAACTCTGTAGGTGCTTAAACATCTTAGTACATGAAGGCACTTTCGACACTGATGCAAAACATTTGCAGAGTGACCCCATTGTGTAATCTTTCTCTTTTAACCTGAAAAAAGATGGACTTTAGAGTACAATGATACCAATGGGCTGAGGTAACCCAGACCATCTTTAAAACAAAAGGACAGTTATATGGACCGTAAGCATGGTTTCATAGTGACCCAAAATGGAAATGATTTCTCAAGGATTCAGAGTAATTCAAGGCCCTTTTCCCAGCATAAGAACAGACATGCTGGCAATTTGTTTGTTATAGTTGTGGTCTTTGTCATCTCTCATGTTAAATAGTAATGTGAAGAGGACAGCTGGAAAGTTAGCTAGCTGTTCTCCCAATTCCCAACAAGAACAAAAAAGCGCCAGCCCTGAAGGAACCTCTCTAGGTCTGTATACGGGGAAATTAACTGTCTATGCTGCAAACATATGTTGAACAGAAGCAGCGTCTTAATAATAATAATGCGGGCTCGGTATCCAGACCATGGGACCATCCTACAGGTGAACCCATCTTATAATGAGAAGCTTGTGGTACTAAATTGCTTGGATGGAGGCCAAAACCGAGCTGCCTAATGCCAAGTTTTGCCTGGAGGAAACAGGACAGGAGACAAAACAAAGAATAACATTCTACTGTTGAACCAAACCTTCAGAGAAGGACAGCAGAATGATCAAGTCTGTATATCTGCAACTGTGAGGCGTCATAGCTGGGGGCTCCAGTCTGCGGGGCAAAGCCAGCTCGGCACGAACCCAACACATGTCTGTAGAATCACAGAGTATCTGGGTGGAAGACAAAGACATCCAGGTCTAGAGACTGGGACTCGGAATCACCCACAAAGCTCAAGATTTGACAAACAAAAATTTTTTAAAAATCTTTGTATACAAGCCCCACTCAATTACCATGCATACCTGCATACATGTGTGTGTTTTGCTTTTATCTGAAGAGGCAGCAAGATGATACAAGCTAACTTATAAATAAACTCTCAGATGATTTGCTCATGATAAATTATTTTGATGACCTTGGATCCACTTGGAGGCATGTCCTTATATTTTAAGGTGGATCGATAGCACTAAACCTCTGACAATTCAGCACCAAGAATAACTCATCAGATTCATAGACTTTTTGAAAGATCCTGGAGAAAAAAATGCAAACAAGGGAGAATGTTCTGTAATCAATTTCCATGGGAAAAAATAGTTGTGACAATAGAATACTTACCTTTCCTTATCGTGGTGTTTCTAATAGTGAGTCAGGGTGGGAAGGTCTTTAATGACCAATGGTGCAATTTATGTAAATTGATTTGAAATTTCTAAGTGGATGGGTATTTCAGCTTTTCCTCCATAAGCCCAGCTGAATGAAGAGGAAAGCTGTATCTAATATCTGTCTCACAGACCAAACAGAGATACAAGATGGTTACAGGTGCTGTTCCTCCCTCAGTCGCCGCCATGTCTTGCAAGAAAGAGGATGCATCTGTAGCTATACATCAAGAAGGGTCTTTGCAAGGCTGGAAAGAAGGTCCTGAATGTATTAGAGCATCATTACCCAACCCAAGAAGGAAACAACATTTCCTTATTCATAACGGATAACACCAAACATTGTCATATTTATGTATAAACTTAAACACATATGGTTAGAATAGAAATGAAAAAACAAAACACCATGTAGAAGGATTCAGAAGTAAATCCGCCAAGCAAATAGACCAGTGGAGTACCTGAGATTGTGAGCTGCACTTAAATCCATATAGCACCCAGCTCCTAGTAATAAAAATTAGACATAAAATTGACATATTTCCCAGGAACTCTATCTAGGGGCCGGGTTGCCAAGTTCTGCTGTAATTTTACATGGAGCAAAAATATCACCAGGACAGGCAAATGAGGCATTTGATCTATGAGCTCAAGCTTCCACGTGTAGGATATCCTGAAGGTTCTCATTTGATTTGTCTTGGAGAAGGAGAGAAAAAAATTGAAACTAATTCCAAGCCAACAGGAAATTTGCACTTTTTCAGAGTTGAAAGCCAAATGAGCTGCTGAAATACAAAGTAAGGGTCCAAATGCCTTCACTGCAGTTTGATCACATGCAGACTTTTCGAGGCGGCTGGGATACAATCTTAGAGTCAGACCATGTTAGGGGAACCGAGAAGAAGAAAATAAAAGGATGGATTCCAATTTTGGCACTTTGCAGTTCCATTTTGGTAAATATACTCAGGAGGGTCAAGGGAACTTAGAACATGAGCTTGGAAAGAAGTGCTCAGAGACCCATAAACAGACAGGGGCCCACCAGGGAATGCTCTGCAGCCAATCTTCAGCGGCACTTTTTCCAGCAAGCTTTTAATTTCAACAGGAACGTGAGGCACTGATGGAGTGCTTTTGGGTCTCAACTGGTCTCAGATTTTAAAATATTAAGCCAAATACTCAATTTAATAATGCAGAAGAATTTAATTTTGAGTCCCGACTGCAGATCAGTGTCAAAAGAATTCTCCAACCAGAAGAGTAGGTGGAGGGGCAGAGGAGTGGACGAGAGCTGTTGAGAAGTTTGCCCCAAGTCTTTTGAAGCTGGTCCAAACATTATTCCACTGGGGCGGTCCCCAGGGGGATCTGGCTACATTTCCCGGGGTCTACCTCCCAGGACATATTCTAGATTAAAAGACACTAAGAAGTTATAATAATTACAAGCCATTTGTAATCCTTGATGTGTTTCTGTCTGAAAGAGAAAACCATAAAAGGCATTTTGGGAATGACCAGGGATATTTAAGCATGGGCTAAATAGTAGAGGAAGTTAGGGAACTGTTCATTTTCCTGGCTGGGAGGCCCCAATTGTGTAGTGATGCCAAACCAAAGCCAAGGGTTATGATCTGGATCCACGGTCCTCTCCAGATTGCTCCGGCCTGATTCCCTGGACCTGGCTTCTGTGGTCCCTTGATGGGCAAGTGGAATAAGGTGCCAGCAGAGTGTTCTTTGAGCGTCTCCTGAGATGGTCCAGAACCAAGAGCATTCTTGCAAGGAGAAAGAACATGCCTTGATCTCAACTGGCCCACGTAGGAGGGAACCCAAAGCCTCAGCCAGCCCCCCGTCCTGATTCTGATCCAAGGCAGAACTACAAAAAGAATTCCTTCCCAACTTCTGATTTTGACCTTGGACCCAAGTTTAGGTAACTTTGGAGAATTTTCTGAATTCACTGCTTTCCCTTGCCTAGTTCATCCTGATTCATCCTTCAGGACATGGTTGCTCTGAGAAGCCTTCCTTGATGCCACTGCCCTTGATCATCTCTAGGTGACCTCCTTTTTGTCCCTGTAACACCCTGTTCATACCTCAGTTTGTGTTATTTTGCAATGTTGTGTTTGCTTGTTACCCTGCTCCTTCCGGCATGGGCTCCTTGAGCCAGGAAGCTATGTGTGGCCATCTGCCCAGAGATTAGCACTGGGCCTGGCACATGACAGCCAGTCAAGGACCATTAGTAGAACTGGCAACAGTTGGCAAGAGGCACACAGGAAATATTCCCCGATGGTGGTGGGGACCTTGATGATAATTGGATACACCTTGGCTGAGTTGAGTTGGAAGCATCCAAGTTGAAGTCATCTTGGGAAAAACAGCCAGAACGAGCCCCAGGTACCTGGCCAGGAGTGGAAGGAGAGAGTGAATATCAGTTTGTCACCTCTCTGCAGGGCAGCCTTGTGGGAGTTGGTGCCACCTTTATGACCAGCACCCAACAACTGGCCGGTGTTCATTCACGCATCTGTGTGCTGAGAACATCATTGCGGTTCTGGGCCACTTCAGGGCCATTTGCAAACAGATTACGTGAAAGATGCCACATTCCAAGAGAGCTGGGAGCAAGTCCACAGCTAAATGCAAAAACAACATGTTCCCTTTTGTTCTGCTTTATCTTCTCTGTAAAACTTACCCCTCCTCAAATCAGACACTTAGGAAGCTCCGGGGCCTAGCAAACTTAGGACACATAAAGTTTGCAGAAAACTGTTAAAACAGCAACATCAGTGAGATTTCCAGCAGACTCTTCCCGTTTCCAGCGCTCTGAGGTATGGAAATCTATCTGGAGCGAGTCCCGGGAATGAATTCCAAATGACCTGGAAGGAATCCTAAGTGAAGAGGGACACAGACTTCCAACGTCCCAGCTCTGCTCAGAGAGGCAACAACGGTGGGGAAACAAAAGCAGATAAGGGTGGACCTGGGCTCTCAGCTTGCCTGTGAACCTCGAGGGTGACCTGTCTGCCGGCTCTGGGCCTCCTGTCCCCTCAGACCTGAGAGGAGTAGACCAGGGCTCTGTTATCCCAGACCTCAGGCCGCGGCTCTGGGACACATGCAAAACTGCCTGGCACAGAGCACGTGCCCAGTCCGTGTTTGAAAAGTGAATAAATGTCCAGCCTCACCTCCTATCCCTCCCTTCTTTGCCTCCCTTTCCTCTACCTGAGTCTTCCTGATAATATAAGAAACCACTTTTCCCACTTAGCAAACATGAACTCGTCCTCAGAGGGATTCCGCCTACCAAATTGCCCTCTTTCTTCCTGTACAGGGAGAATTAGAACACACCTCAGTCTCTGTCCTGGGACTCCTCTCCTGAAGGAAGAGCTTTCCTGCAGCTAAATAACCACTGGGAGGCACCAGGAAGCACAGAACCATGTCCTAATGACTCTGAGGTCAGGGGCCTCTAGACCTTGGCTCTGGTGTCTATGGATCCCCTGAGTTCTGATTAAGACGCAAGTTCCCTGTGCCCAAGCCCAGAGCCTCTGCATCAGCAGGCCTGAGACAGTTCTCCAGAATCTTCACCCAGATGTTCAGATGGGATGTTGGAAGGGTATCCCTTCAGTCTTGAGGATGGAGACACACGGACAGTCTCGCTCTGCACAGGCCACCTCCGCCTCTCGAGACCCTTAGCATAGCCTTTCCTTCAAGAGCTCCGTGACTCCAGGATCAAACACCTCTCACCTTGGAAAGAGCGCGTTCCAGGTGGAAGGGCAGAGTCGGCACCCAAGAGGGAGCTGGGAGTTATCCAATGAACCCACGGTGTTTTCCAAACTGCCCCCTACCTTGGGCTTTTCCTTCCTTAGTTTTCAGAGATGGCCTGATCTCCAAGCTCTGCTGTAACTCCAAGTTACTGTATCTCGTGCTTGTCTCCTAGTGGCCTAGAAACCCCTCGAGGGTGGGAGCTGGGTACCCGGTGTCCGCGTGAGCCCCACAGTGTGTGGCACACAGCAGAGCACGTGCTCAGCAGGCATAGACAGGTGTGCTGGGATGCAGCTGGCCAATGTTGACTTGATCACTGAACAGTGATGGGCTAAATAAATAGGGTTCGTGAGGACAGCTTATAGTCTCAGAGGGATTGCCCTGGAAATCCAGGGACAGGAGAAAAAGCCATTGTGCCCTATGCCTTGGTGTTGAGTCACAAACCTTGGAAAGAGACGCGGGTGTTATGGACTATGCCCTCTTGTCCAAAGCAAAGATGAATTCAGTGTCCTGGGGTGAACAAACAATGTTTTACACTTAATGTCTTTTAATCAGTGACTCCAATAAATACTCTGGATGAAGAGATTCATAACATCTCATAATTCCGGTGGGTCCAGCTCAGATTAACATCCCCTCCTGAAGAAAACCAAAGCACAGCAGAGTGAGGAAACCAAGATGTGGCTTATGTGAATGATATCTTATCAGCTTATAAAAGGAAACTGTCAATCACATTTAAGACTTCAAAATATTTTACAGAGTATTTACACTGTCACAGCAGAACCAATGTATCTAACTGGCACATAAATGGGAATACGTGACTTACGGCGCAGTTGCCCATGGATTAGAACTCCTAAAAATTCTGTGAAATGAGTATTAGTAACTTGTTTTACAAATTGAGTGACTCAGAATAAGTCACATTAGGCAATTTTTCTAAACTCCCAACACACTCGCTGACCTGAAATCTTACAGATTCTGTCAAATCTCACTGACTCATTACCATTTCATAACCATAGCCTCCTAGAATGTCAGACTTGGAAAGGGCCCATAAATAATGCTTTAAAATATTTAATAAAAAGTAATTTATACGCATTACAAAAAATTAAACTGTAGAATAAAGTACAACCAGGAAGGGAAGTCTCCCTCCCTCCCCAACCGTGAAACTCCACAGTCAGATGACACCATCATAACTAGTTTCTTGTGTGTTCTTCAAACACACACAATCATATTTGTGTGTGTGTACATGTGTAGATCTTGCTTATTTGCACAAATGGAATATATTATGCATATTGTACTGTATCTTGTTTTTTCAATTAAAAATGTAACTTGGTTCCTGATCAGTGCATATACGTATACATCATGCTTTTTTTTCCCCCTATTTTATAGATATACCAAAAATTACTTAGAGTCACCTATTATTTGACAATTATTTTTTTCTAGCATTTTGCTACAATTAAAATGAACATTCTTGTATATCTTTTTCTAATGGGTACCTAAGGAGAATTCCTGGGACAAAAGGTCAAATTGCCTCCAAAGAGGAAGCAAAATGTACACCTCAATTAAAAGTGTACAAAATGCATATTTTCACTCAACTTCATCAACACAATGTATTAAGATTTTTACATGTTTTATCAATCTAAGAGATAAAAATGTTGTCTCATTTGAATTTTTATTTTCATAAAGAGTGAAGCTTTTTACCCAGTGTTTAAAATCCATTTGTATTTCTTTGTCCATGAAATGTTTATTCAAGTCTTTTACACAATTGTATATTAGATCATGACTTTTCCTAATTGTCCTGTAAGAGCTCTTTACATATCAAGAAAGGAAGATTTGCATTTATTATTTATATGGTAAAATTCTTTTTGCCCCCAACTTGTTATTTATCTTTTTCCTTTGGATAATTTTTGATGCCAAGTCAGTAAATTTATATAGTTTTTTTTTTAATTGTGGTGTGTGGATTTTATTTCCTGCTAACCAAGTTATTTTCCACACAGAAGCTATATAAATAAAATTCTTACATGTTTTGTTCTAGTATTTCTTAAATTGGATTTTATACCTTAAATTTAGGATCCATAAGGAATTTACATTGGTATATAAGGTATGAACTGAGAGCCCAGATTGATTTATTTGTCAAATGGTTAGTTATTTGTTCAACAATGTTTCTTATATAATTCATGTCTTTCTCACTGATTTTAAATGCTACATTTATCATATACAAAATTTATATATATATTAGTCTATTTTTATACTCATTTTTATTCTATTGTTCTTATCTATTTTTATACTAACTGCCAAATCCTTTATCTTACTAAAGCTTCATAATACATATAACATCTGGATAGACTTTTTTTTTTAACCTCATTTATTTTCCATTTATTTTTATTCCATTTATTCCATTTATTTTTCCATTTTTTACCTCATTTATTTTCAGATTTTTCTATTTATGGAAGAACAATATGTTTTTGAAATTTAGAGTTTGACAAGGTAAAAAATTCTGTCAGAATTTTTTTACTGGGATTATATTTAATTTATATTGCCAAAGTATCTATTCATTCTAAATACAAGGCATGTTTCCATTCTGAATCTTTCAGCAGAATTCTAATTTTTTTATATAGATGTAGATATAGATTTATATAGATTTTAAATTATATATAAATATATAAATTATAGATTTATATATTTTTATATAAATTTTATATAGATTTATATAGATTTTAATCATTGGTGAAATAGTAAACATAAACGTTTCAATTGAAAAAAATATTTTTATATCTATATTCTCTCTCAATCTACAGATATAGATCGAGAGAGAGAGAAAGAGAGAGGAAGTCATATACTAGAACTAAGACCAAAACCAAAATATAGTCAGTCACCTTAATAAAGACTGAAGGTAAGTTGACAGGACAAATGGGATCTGCCAATAATTGAAACACCTGCCAGAACAAGACTCAACAACCACAAAGGAAACATAACAATACTTCTTATACTATGTCATATACAATGTTCAACATAGAATCAAAAATTATGAGAAAAAGCAGGAAAAATGTGACCCCTAGTCAAGATGAAAAGAGGTCAATAGAAATTTAAGTATGTTGGAGAATTTAAAGGCAAAGAGATACATTTAAGAGTGAACAGGAGAGAAGTCAAAACTATAAATAAATAGACCAAAGGTATATTCTAAAAGAGAAGAGTAGAATATCTGAAACAAAAAATTCATTCAGATAAGCCTACAAGCAGTTTAGACAATGAAGAAGAAAGAATGCACAAACTGGAAACAGACTAATAGAAATTTGACCAACTGAAAAACACAGAGAAGAAAGATTTTTTTTTAAATAGTATATATAAACAGTAACCTCAGTAACCTGAGGGAGAATTACAAGCAATTGAATAAATATACAATTGGATGCCCAGAAGGAGAGAAGAGACAAAATAGGTCAAGAAAGAAACTTGGGGAAATAAAGGCTGAAATATTTTCAAGTTTCATGAAAGGCATCAACCTACAGATTTAAGAAGCACAGCAGTCTGTTATTGGGATAAATAAAAATAAAACCACACCTAGGCACATCAGAGTAAAACTGTTGTAAACCAAAGATAAAAAGAAATATTTTGAAAGCAGTCAGATAAAAGCAATACATTAAATACACACAGAATAGAAGTGATTACTCGTGACTTCTTATAAATTTATTTATTTTTATTTATTTATTTTTGGCTGTGTTGGGTCTTCGTTTCTGTGCGAGGGCTTCCTCTAGTTGTGGCAAGCGGGGACCACTCTTCATCGCGGTGCGGGGGCCTCTCACTATCGCGGCCTCTCTTGTTGCAGAGCACAGGCTCCAGACGCGCAGGCTCAGTAATTGTGGCTCACGGGCCTAGTTGCTCCGCGGCATGTGGGATCTTCCCAGACCAGGGCTCGAACCTGTGTCCCCTGCATTGGCAGGCAGATTCTCAGCCACTGCGCCACCAGGGAAGCCCCATTACTCGTGACTTCTAATCAGGAAACAAACAAACAAACAGAACATAGGCCAATGGATAAAGTAATGAAACCTTAAAGTACTGAAAAATTAAAACTGTCAATCCTGTAATTTACATTCATTGAATGTATCCTTTGAAACGAGGATAAAAAGAAAACATTTTTCAGAGAAATGAAAGCTAAGGAAGCATACTTGCACTATAAAAAATGATAAAGTTCTTTATGAATGATAATAATATCAGAACAAAACTTGGAAATACAGGAAGGAATAAAGAGCACCATGAATTGTCAAATTCATACACGGATAAATATTAAAAACTATTCTTCTTTTCTTAATTTCTTCATAGTGAACTACTAAACATTATATTGTGTGATTTTTAACATATGCAATAGCAAAATGTATTAAAACAATTGTACGTAGGACAGTGAATTTAAATGGAATAATACTTGAAGTTTCTTATATTTTACCTGAAGTGGTATAATATTAATCTCAAATAGACAATGATAGGTTAAAATGCACAATTTAATCTCTACAGTAATCACTAAATACAAAAACCCAAAAGAAGAAAAGAACCATCACCACCACCACCAAGAGGTTTAGTTAAAAAGACAATATAAAAAATTGAATTTTAAAAATTTGACTAACTCTAAAGAAGATAATAAAGGGAAAGAAGGAATTTAAAAAAATGATGGTACAAGGAGTAATAAATAAGAAAATGATGACAATTTCATTAAATATAAATGGACAAAACACCCTGATCAAAAGGCAGAGATTGTCAGGTTGCATAAAAAAGCAAAACCTAACTATGTGATGTCTACAAGAATTACACTCTAAATATAAGGAAATAATAGATTGAAAATAAAAGGATAGAAAAATATATAACCTCCAAAGTGTATGCTTAAGAAAGCTTGTGTGACTATATTAATAACAAAACGTAGAATACAGAACAAATGTAGCAAGAGAGATAACAAGAATCATTTTGTAATGATACAAAGTCCTTTTCTGAAGAAGACATAACAATAAAAATTGTGAGTGCACATAAAAACAGAGCTTCAAAACAAATAAGGCAAAAACTGATAGAATTAAAGGGATAAATAAATACAGCACAATCATAGTTAGAGATTTTAACACTTCTCTCTCAGGAATTGAAATAATCACTAGATAACAAATTAAGTAAACAGAAATTCTGGACAACTCTATCAACTGCCTTGACCTAATTGACATCTATAGAATGCTACATCCAAAGCCATAGAATAGACATTATTTTTTAGTGCCCATGAAATGTTCACCAAGAGGAACCATATGCAGGGCCATAAAAATAAAACCCCAGTAGATTCCAAGAAGTTTCAAAATCTTATAGTGTATATTCTCTGGTTAAAATGGAATCTAATTTTGAAATCTATAACTATAAGACATTTATTTTTTAAAAATCCAATATTTATAAACTTTGAAACACACTTCTCAATAACACTTTGTTCAAAGAAAAAATATCACAATAAAATGTTTTCAACTGAATTATAATGAAAACAAACATATCAAAACATATGAGGTTCAGAAAAAGCAGTACATAATGGAAAATTTGTAAGTCTAAATGCATATAGTATCCAAAAAAGAAGTTTAAAATGAATAATATTAGTTTCCTTCTTAAGAAGCTAGAAAATGAAGAGCAAAGAAAACACAAACCACTTAAAGAAATAAAAGTAAGAGCAGATAAAATCATTGAAATAATTTTTAAAAAGTAGAGAAAATTTACAAAAAAATAAATCCATTCATACACATACTCTCTCAGAAAATCAAGTGGGAAGGACCACTCCCCAACTCGTTTTTTGAGGCCAGTATATCTCTGATACCAAAAATTGAAAAAGGTATTACAAAAAATGTAAATTAAAGACTAACATTCTTCATAAACACACATTAAAAACAGTTAATAAGACATTAAGAAATAAAATTCACCAATGTATAGAGAGGATAATACAATAATATGTCCTAAGCAAGTGAGATTTATCTCAAGAATGCAAGGTTGATTTACCATTTGAAACCAATCAATATAATTCATCACATTAACAAATAAAGGGGAAAAAATGATCATTTCAATAGATACAGAAAAAAGCATTGGTTAAAATTCAACATCAACTCATGATAATACAAAATCACTACATCGAACTATGAATTAAAGAAAATATGTTCATTGTGATGAAGGGCATCTACAAAACAACAACAACCACCTTCATGTATTATTACACTTAATGGTAAAAGTTGAATGTCTTCCTGTAGGATTGGTATAAGCAACAGTATCTGTTCTTAGCACTTCAATTCAATGGAGCAATAAAGCAGGAAAAAGAAAAATCCCTAAAGCTTGGGTAAGAGTAAAGCTGTTTTTATTTGCAGTTAACATGATCATGTACATAGAAAATCCTAAGGAGGCTACAAAAATCCTGCTGGACCGATTGAACAAGATCACAGCATAAGGTCAATACAAAAAATTCAACTGTAATTATATATATATTAGTCACATGCAAATGAAAAACACAATTTTTTTTTAAAAAAGCACCATCTACAATAGCATCAGAAATCATAAAATATTTAAGAATAAATATAATAAAGGCCATGCTAAACCTCTGTACTGAAAACTGTAAAAACAATTTCTGAGAGAAATTAAAGACTAAATAAATGGAGAGATAAAGTTCATGGACTGGAAAACTCAATATAATCAAGACGTCAATTCTCCTTCCCGTTGAACCATAGTTTCAGTGCAATCCCAATAAAATCCCGGCAAACATTTTTGTGAATATTAACAAGCTGATTCTAAACTTTGTATGGTAATCTAAAGAACCTAGGATCACTAAAAGAATCTTAAAGACAAATAGCTTTGGAGAATTTTCACTACTTGATCTTAAGACTTGGTATAAGCTGCAATTACCAAGACACTGTGGGTTTGACATTTGGGTAGAGAAATAGATCAACTGAGCAGAATAAGGTCCAGAAGGAGCTCACATAGTCATAGGACTTCTGAGGAAGGCCTAATGTGGCGCAATGGGGAAAGTATGGTCTTTTCATCTAGTAATTTTAGAACGATTAGATAAACATAAGGGGGGAAACTAATTCTGCCTCATACACCAAAAGAAGTTAATTTGAGATGGAGTGTTTGAAATGAGCCCTAACCAGAAAAGCTGAAACTAGAATCTCTGGAAGAAGTTATGAGAATATCTTTGCAACCTTGAGACAGGCCAAGATTTAATAGAGAGAACGTAAAAAGCACTAAGCAAAAGGAAAAACAATCATAAATTTAATATCATCAACGTTAACGATTTCTGCTCATCAAGGGACTCTACCAAGAATGAAAAGGCAAGTTGGATACTGGGGAAAAAAATATTAACAATACCCGTGTCTGTCAAAGTCCTTATAGCCAGAATATATAAGGAACTCATAAAATTCAACAATAAAATGGCACACGTTCTTTTAAAGGGCGCATGATTAAAGTGGATTTAACAGGAGGTATATTGTGTTTTTTACAAACCACAAACTTCATTGTTGCCTTGTTTGAAGAAATTGCAGCTGCCTCCCCAAACTTCAGCGACCACCACCCTGACCAGTGAGCAGCCATCAACATCGAGGGAAGACCCTCCACCAGCAAAAAGATTATGACTCACTGAAGACTCAGATGATGCTTAGCATTTTTTAGCAATAAAGGATTTTTAATTCAAATATGTACATTGTTTTATTAGACATAATGTTATTGCATGATTAATAGACTACAGTATAGTGTAAACATAACTTTTATGCACTGGGAAACCAAAAAATCTGTGTGACTTGTTTTATTACAATATTCACTTTATTGCAGTGATCTGGAACTGAACCTGCGATATCTCTGAGGTCTGCCTGTTTGTGACCACAAAAGGACCTCCATGTGCATGTAAATAGCAACTGTATTTATAATAGCCCCAAACTGGAAACAAGTCAAATGTCTATCAACAGAGAACGACCCAATTATAGTATATTTGCACTACTACTAATACTACTAAGCATTAAAAATAAAAATGATGCAAATAGCAACATGGATGAATTTTAAAAACATTACGAGTGGCATATGCTAAACATTAAAGAGTGCATACTGAGTGATTGCATTGACATGAAGTTCAGGAACAGACAGACAAATCAATAGTTGTCTATGGAAGTGGGAATTAGCTATAAGGAGGCAAGAGAAATCTTGTGAAGTAATGGAGAAGTTCTATATCCAGATGGAGGTTTTGGTTACACAGGTATACACACTTATCCAAAATTATCAGGTTGTACACTTAAGAACTGTGCATTCAACTGTGAATTTTACTTCAATTAAGAATTGTTAGGCATTGTTGTTTTATGATTATTTTACCTTTCAGCCTGATACTTACATATTTTTATGATTTTAACATGTTAAGGAAGCATCCATATAATCTGTTTTAGTAGTTTTTGAAAGCAGAAATGATATTAATTTTTGTTATATTTTTAGCATCATTATGAGAAAGAAAATGAGAAAGAAAAAGAGAAGTAGAGAAAAAGTTGGTTTGTTTTAACAAATAACGGGGTTAGGCAATGTGTATTGTTTTGCTATGGGTTTCATTTTTTGCTCAAGCATATGTCATTCAATGCGAGCATGAATAAAACTTCAAATCCCTTTAAATTTGAATATCATAAGTCCATAAACTATGTTTAAATATGATGACACCCTCCCTTAAAGTTGACCCCTGGCCTTTGTATGTCCCACTTTTCAGGCTGTGTGGTATGTTCATCAGGGCCCATTTGATGAATGAGCATTGCAGGATTTACTCTAAAATAACTGTTAGCCAAGGCATAACCTGGCAATACAACATTCCTCCAAAACAGATGAAAGATTGTGATGCTCTTTTGTTATATACTAATGAACAGCTACTCCAATTTCCCTGGTATGTCCTCAAAATACTCAGCCCAAACACCAGCTTCTTAGGCCATTTCAGAGGATATCCTGGTGGCTCTGCCACAGCCATCAGCCCTGTGCTAGTGTCTCCATCACTGATTAACAGCCTCACAAGGCCATCCTGGTGAACACTGCCTAGCATACTGATGTGAGTCACTAAGCAGTTCCTCAATACATAGGTACTGAAAGCTTCGGGTAAAGACTGAAGAGTGAAAACATTTTTACTTTACTCATCCCTATAAATAATTACCAAAAACAAACAAAAAAGATTAATAGATAGGAAATTAAAAATCTAGATCTTCAATAACATAAATGACAAAGAAAAAAATCCTGCAAAACTCCAGGTTACAAACTTCCGGTAACACCCCCTCTCACACTCAACACTCAATTCACACATCTCAGCAGATTCTGGAAGGGTGTATGCCTCAAGCCTGGCCGGTTACACCCTCCACCTGTTGATGTGTGAATGAGCAGACCCGGGCCACACTGGACAAGAGCCTCAGCACCAGGCCTTTTGCTGGAATTAGGTTCTTTTTCTGGGACAGTTGCTGAGCCACTGCTGGTCATTGTTGCCACCACATGGGGGAAGCCAGGCTGAGCATGAAGCCAACACAGGTGAAAGTAAAAGAAAACACTCTTTAGAAAAGAGTATAGATTTGGGACGTCGCTGGTGGTCCAGTGGATAAGACCCTGTGCTTCCAACGTAGTGGGCACAGTTTCGATCCCTGGTCAGGGAACTAAGATCCCACATGCCAAGTGGCATGGCCAAAAGACATCTAAAAAATTTTTAGAAATTAAAACTAAGAGTATAGACTCATGATATTACTGAGTGTCTGGATCCAGGCATAATTAGAATCACTGATTCAGTCAGCCTTTTCTGTTTGACATATTTTGAGTTATTTTGCTTGAAGCCCGAAGAGTCATTGTTAGGACAGCATCCAGGGAGAAACTGGATTTCACATTACTTCTTTTTTTCAATACTCACTGCCAGAGCAGAGAGAATGACATCCATGATGTTCCTATTCAATGCTGTCCAAGATGGACATTTTCAAGGGTGTAAGAACATGTGGAACCCAGCTTCCATGGCTCCTTTTGAAAACAAAACAAGTCAAAATTGAACAAAAAGACTACTTGACAATTACATTCAGTCAAGCAAGGAATGAATTTAAATAAAGGACTTTGTTGTATACTTAAATGGATTTGCTGCTGTCATAATTCCTTTCTCCAAGACTTCTTTATTTTTAAAACTAAAAATCTGTGGGAAGTATGGATAGAGAAGGGAAGGTACTAGTCACATTATTCTTTCATTGTCAGCATTTATAACAATGTTTGGAGTTGGCACAATAGGACTTTAACGATTGGTCTTCACACGTTCAAGTGTCTTTTAGGTAAATGTGAACCTAATAAAATCCCCAGAGCTTCAGATGAGGAGACAAAGGTCTCCCAAGTAAGTTGGTCTGGGAGGTCACACCTTACTTTGGAGAGGCAAGGGGTCCGAGGCCCATCTGCTCCAGGATGAGGATGTGACCTTGGTTGCTTCAGTTATCAGTTGAGGAAATTAGTATTTTCACTTCCAAATTATGTTCTATGCACATGATACTTCCACTTCCACTCCCCAAAGAATTTTCATTTAGTCAAAGAGTGAATGTAAAATGTGATTTTATGTTTCTCTGGAATTGTTGCCACGTTTTCCCCATAAGAGTGATTCATTTCAAAACCTTCAATTAATGAAGAGGAAAAGGGTGTTGTTGTTATTTGCATAAATATCACATCTCAGTACACCATCCCAAAGACTGGCTGAAAAGAGCTTATCCCTCACAGACCCGAGTGACAGTGCATTGAACATGTCATCCAAAATAATCACCAGTGCTTGGTGGCCTTGCAACGTGCACTAAATCTGGGAATATCTTGCTTTCCTTGAAATGTTGGTATGTCTCCTAGCCCCAACCTCTGCGTTGAAACTTGTTCCTATCTGTCCCAGGTGGAATTTAATTCCTAATGTTTAAACTCCCCCGAAGCAAAATATGCATGTTCTGTGATTTTGGAAAATTTTTCTTCCCTTGTGTTAACTGATTGTTTAAAAACAAATGAACCCCAAATCCATCCAGATCAGGTCAATTTCCTCTCCCTGCCATCTGGTCCAGAAAGACAAAAATAGGGAATTTTCCTGTGCTGACTTTACACTCCAGAGGAAAGAAGGCAAAACAGTGTGGGAAAATGTCTTGGTTGTGCTGAGGCCTTGGAGAAGACCCAATGGCTGAGCGTCCCCTGGGGTGTGGGCTGGAAATGTGATGAATGAGCCAGCCAAGGAGCCCTGCCTCCCTCCCCAGCATATGTTTTTGTACTTTCTTCCTAATATATTGCAGGATTATTGCTAAGGCGTGAACAGTTCTGGAACTCCTCCCCATCCCTTAAGACTCAGCCAGCCCACCCCACGTTTTACTTGAAACATAAACTACTTGGAAAGACAAGGCCCTAGTGATTGTTATAAGGGCGCAAAGCATTAACAATGAAGGTGCACCTGTGCATCATCTGGAGCTTTCCAAATGGCAATGAGTTTCACATCTTTTAGGGGGGAAAAAACGGAGAACAACACCATGTTTTATGGATAAGCGACAGATCCAGAACATGTAGGAGCGTGTGCACCCGCGCTTAGAACCATATCAGGATTTCTTTAAAAAATTGTTTCCTGAAAAAACACATCTGCCAAAAACTTTCCCATCCATTATAATAAATGTGGAAAATGTCATCCTTAGGTTTCTGAGCTCTGAGTAATGATTGCATCAAAATAGTGATTTTAGTACTTCTTTGAATTTTCCAAAGTTTTTTGAGCCTTTTTTATGGGTCAGTGAAGATTGTTTTCTTTTTTTTTTTTTAAACTCTCAGAGACAAAAAGCTATTTTTGTCCAAAGTTTAATGAACTCAAAAATCTAGGAAACTGGATCTCTGTTTAGATCTGCATAAGGTTCCTGTTGGTCCACACAAGAAAGTCTACAGGGGAGGAGAGGAGATCCAAATATTAGGTTTCTGATGCTCTGATGCAAAATCTACAAAAGCTAAATGTTCAGAATTTCTCTCAAGCAGTGAAGTGTCAAATCAGACAGGAGGAGGAATTCCCAAAGTTGAGTTTTTTCAAATGCAGTAGGTAAAGGGAAGGGCCAGAAAGGCGTGCTCTGGCCACGGGGTGTTGCCTTGTACACAGGTGTTGTGTGTGCAGCCTGGGGCTGGTCTACACCAGCCCTCCTGCTCTGCACCCCCAGACACGTGCACCAGTAACCGAGACAGGAGAGGCCCACAGAACAGGTCAGAGCCAGGGGCCAAAGGCAAGAGAAGGTACACAGCAGGAACCCCAGCCCGTTGCAAACACGCTCAGATGCCTTAGGAAACTCACCTGCACACAGTCAGGGTGGTTGGCCCCGATTTCATTGTTCACCTTTTCACAGCCTACTGTGTCTGCCATTTCAGGGGGCCTCACGTTCCCTTTCTCCCGTCAGCCCCTCCACCTGCCACGCGCGCCGTCTAGGAATCTCAATGGCTTGTTTGATGTCTGGGTCACATGGGGCCATCACTGCCCAGGGAGCCTCATGGGTTTTACCAGGTGAGTTTTCCTCGAGGGCAGAAAGGGCGTCTGGGACCCATTCCACCTTGCCTTTCCTCTGTCAGCCATTGTTCTCTCTTGTTGTTCCCGGACCGGGGAGGAAAAGAAAATGGGAGCTGGAATTTAAAGCTTAAATTGGAGGGAGGGAATTAGAAGAAGTAAAAAGAAAGAGAGGGATTAGAACCCAAATAGTGTCAACTTTGCCTTTGAATCAGATCTAACCACCCCAATCAGTTCTATTAATTCTAATCCCACCAGTAATTAATTTATTTTGAGCAATAGTAGTAGATATAATTTGTTTAAATTTTATGCAGATAATCTAAAAATTTCCAGCTGATGTAGCAAAACATACAGACAAAAACTCATAAAAGTCACCACAGGGATGAACAGAGCTGTATTCACACGTGAAGCCATGAACTGTGGAAGACACTGGCAGGGTACACCCTGAGACATCTGGTCAACCCCTCAGTGCCTCAGTTTCCTCATTAGGGAATCATGGGTAACACAGCCCTCAGCCTCCTTGGTGGCTGTGGGGATTAAAGGACTGTCTATGGGAAGCCCATGGAACAGCATTTGATGAATGATGTTGGCTTCTCCTATTGCAGGAAGTTGCTGGTTAGCCTTTAGTCCCCAAATACTTGCTGTGCTTCAGGTAGGGCCCTGCACAGAGCCCATCCCCATGAGCTTCTGCTAAATAAATGAGCTCAGAGCGTAACTTTGAGAGCTGATGAGAGCATGCTGTCTTTACAGCTTTGCCAGGTCTCACTTCTGTCCTACAAAGAAGCCACCACAGTGACCAGTACAGGAGGGTTGGGCAGTGCTGAGGGGAGAGTGTCCACACCCCGTCTCCTAAGAGGAACTGGCCTCTTCTAAACCACCGAGCAGGCTTGCAAAGGAGGAGCTGCAGTCCAGCGGTGGCAACCACTGAGGCTCTTTGGGATTATTCAAGGACAACTTCCAGACAAACGTTCCAATGTGCTGCCCACATGGAGACAGGGAAGGAAGGCAGATGGTGGGAGGCATAGTTCACTGATGGAGTTCTGGATGAGGTCTTGGTCTAGACTGGGGGCTTACCTGCTGCTAAACATACGGACAATAGCTCAGAGCCTGCATTGGGATAAATGGGAGAGCCCTCATTTCCTTCCAGATGGAGAAGGTCACTTTGGGGCAAATGCGTTGCCTGGCTTACAGGTTACATGTGGTGTATGATCCCATGACAGAAGCACCTTAGCGGGGGATGCATTTACTCCTGGCTTTTAATTCATTGCCCCTCTTTAGCTTCACCTGACTTTTTCCTCAAGGTGCCAGGGATAGAGGCGACTTTGGGTTTCCGGTGTTTTGTGCTCGTGCGTCCTCCCAGCCTGGAACATTCCAAACCTGTAAGAGGGAAAGGAGTCACCAGAACAACCATTGGCATAATAGTTTTTTAAAACAATCCATTCCCGGAAATGAAATGGGGATTCCAGATCCCTGTGGCAATAAACTAGAGCCCACAACCCCCTTTTAAAAATGTAATGTTCCCCCTCTCCCCCAAAATGTTTATCTTATCTGTTTTTAAGACTTAAAAGGCAAACAACACAGTAATTATCTTCAGGAAAATGGGAAGTATAAGAGCCAGAGAGAATGAGTCATACTTCTGTTTTCTTTTTTTCCTACCATAACTGTTTCTTTTGGAAGGCATCTGAATCATGGTTATTAATTTATCTTTATGCGATTTCCAGCTGCTGATCACGTGTTAAACCATCCATGAAGGGGAACAAGAGAGGGGTCTGGGGACCAGAGCTTTCCTCAAAGTGAAAAGCAGGTATTTAAAGTCACGAACTCTGGCACCCACGTTCCCTGGCAACCCCCGCTGCCTCTCCAGGAGGTGCCCGACCCAGCAAGTGATGAAGGGTAATCAGCCGGAGAGTGGAGTTTGCCGTACGTGGGGAAGGAGGCTGGGAAGTTGAACACCTCGGAGTCAGCTCTGAAGCCGGACGGGGTGAAGGAGAGGAAGCCCATGGCTAGATGATTCCAGGTGGGAGCCTGCTGCCTTGTCCACAGACAGCTACCTCTGCACCTACGGTGTGCTCTGCCCTGGTTCAAAAGGGACGACAGCACAAACGCCACCTGGACCCATAAGGGCCCCTTAGCACCTTGTATCAATAGTTGGGAAGAGTGGGAGTGACCCTGGGTGTGACCTTGGTGTGAAAGGGCCGAGTGTTTCCAGTCTGGGGACACAGATCCACCCTTTTCTTGGGCTTCCACCTCTCACATTAGCTGCCTGAGAAAATCACTTGATGAAATCATCATGCGAAGAGCCTGTCTAAATTGGGAATAATGGCACCTACCCCAGCAGGAAGGGAAAGAGGTGTGGAAACGTCCACGTGAAACACCCACACGGCATCCACACGGAAAGGCAGGCTGAGATCAGCCGCCCCACGTAGGTCGAGGTCAGATGAGGATTTTGGAGACTCAAGGAAGGGAAAGATTGCTTCTAAATTTGGGGGAAGGGGTGTGCAAAGGAACCCTTTGGAGGGGGCAGGTATGAATTTGGGGGTGGGTCTAAGGAGGGGAAGGAGAGCTTGGGGACAGCAGGAGCAAAGGCACAGAGACAGGAAGGGCTTCCACATTCACGGGGTCGACCAGAGCGGCTGAGCCCTCGGCTTCAGGAAAGAGACGAAGTGGGGCTGGCACATGACGGGCAGCCAACTGAGGGCACAGGTAAGGGAACAGTCACCTACAAGGTGACTATCGGGCCACCAAGTCACCTACAAGGTGACTATCGGGCCACCAGGTCACCTACAAGGTGACTATCGGGCCACCAGGTCACCTACAAGGTGACTATCGGGCCACCAGGTCACCTACAAGGTGACTATCGGGCCACCAGGTCACCTACAAGGTGACTATTGGGCCACCAAGGAACAGAGCCTTTGGCTTGTTGCCTTTAGAAGTGAATTTGATGTAAGGCATTCACTTATCAACAGAGTGCATGCAGAGTGGGAAATGGGCCGTCTTGGTTCATAGCAACTGATATTATAAAGCTTCTGAGTTGAAAATGGTGTCAAGGAGAAAGGAAAGATTGCCATCCCCTCGCCCAGTTCCGCAGTCTCTTTCTTCCCATTAGGGGTGGGGTTAGCGCCCCTGGGGACCCTGGAAGGCAGGGTCCCTGTCCTAGTGCTCTGTCTACCATGTGTATCAGGGACAGTTGATGGACGGGGTAGTCTTGGAGGGACTTGAATTTCAGAGTGACTTCAACCCCTTTTGTGCCGGTCCAGCGACACACAAAGTCTCAGGGTGTAGAATTCACTTTGTAGTTCTCTCGCTGTAAACACGACGCACAAACGACCTGCCTAGAGACCCTGATGGGTCACCAGGCGAGCCGGGTCCCTCTGCGGCGGCGGCTGTCAGTGGCCAGCGGGGCCCAGGCTCTGGGCTGGAATAACGTGATCGCAGGCAGGACGGCAACCGCCCTGCGGTGTAGAGGGAATATGGTAATATTCTGAAATGGCAATTCTCCTAAATAAATAGCACATCAACTTACTTAAACCTAATCATAAATGGTACAAATTGGGCCCATGTGCAAACAGAAACCCGAGCTCGACTCCGGAGTTAAAGCAGCCATTGTCTCTTTCCTGACCTGGGCTCGAAAGCCTTGCGTGTCCGATTACATCTGTTAAAACGATTTGAGTGCCAGCCCCGTATTTTAATTATAAATATATAAAAATTTTTAATAAGACGGCATTCTGGGCTTGCTAAGCTTTTAAAATGCTCTTTGGGGGGTGCAGCGGGTAGAGGAGAATTCCGTGTGCCCCAGACCCAATGCCAGCATCTAATGATTGAATGTTTTCCTGCAATAAATTGAAAAAATCTGGTTTGTAAAAATGGATCCAAATCGCTTGGCATTAGAAAGGTAATTTGTTACCCGGCTTCCAACGTGTTGGACCTTGGTGAGGAGCTGCCTTTGCCAAAGAAAGGGAAAGATACAAGAGGAAGCCCAAGGATCCTCAGCCCGCCCCCGAGAAGGGTCTCCACCCGCCCTCCCCCTGACCTCACCTCCCTCCCCCTTGCCTCACTTTCTCACGGCTCCAAAAAAGAGGTTCTGCAGCCCAAAACAGGGATGGGGGTGTCTCAGGACTAAAGCCAGCTCCGAGCCACCTTCTCTGTACCTTTCCAAACCTCAGGCCTGCTTAATTATGATTAATTGCCACATGGATAATCAGATACAGTTTCAAAAGGTTGGAAATGACATTCCAAGGACACCAGGGAAGACGCGAGATCTTTCTTTGTTCGGGGGAAGAAAAGGCAGGTCCCTCCCTCAGCCCCATAACCTTTTCTTATTTTAACAATTCCAAACAGAATTAATACCATCAGTATATTGTTCCCACCCCAGGGAATTGAACTTCAACTGTACAATTTCTGCAGCTGTCAGTGTTTCAGACCTCCTGTCAATAATGCAATGTTGGGGTGCCCTTCTGCTTGAATGAAAGCAGTTTCAAGTTTCTGCTTTACGTCTGTGCTTTCTGGGTGGTGGGACATGATGAGAAAGTACAAAAAAAAAAAAAAATAACCGCAGTTAAAAAGCTTCCACTCTTGACTTAACTGGATCAAATGTAATAGACTTCAGTCTTTTCTCCTGATTTCCTCTGCTTGTTTTAGAAAACACTGTGAAAAGTGCAGGCGATTTTGTCTTGCCAGCTCTTCCCTCCATTTAAAATCCCTTTGGCTAAGTCAAGGATCACAGTATGTCATTTCCAGTCTAACAGAAGTGCGGGGCCGCTCAGCTCCTATTACCAGGAGGCAAATCCCTCGGTTCCCGGCGCCAGGGTTGCTGCACTTGGCTCCCATCCCAGTATTGTTCCCTCATTACATTCCAGAGGCCTCTCTTCGAGTTAATGTTTGCCCTGGGAGGTCCAAATATCCAGCAATCAGCACTGAACTTTTCTTTTTGTTGAGAATTGTAGGTTTCAAATGCAATCACTGGCTTTACAGAAAAACTTACAGGTGAACACAAAAGCACTAATTTACATTTTATGCACAAACAGTAACATTTGTAGCAGTTTCACCATATGTGCCCATAAAAGACTTTTAGAAGATGTCTGGCTTTTTAAGACTTTATGGTGGCTGGAATTGGTTTACCAATTTAAGGGCCGTCATTTTATTTTATTTTTTAAACTCTGAATAGCATAAAAGTATTTTATCCTAGAAGGCTAACGCTCCGTACACGCTGCATCGTTAATACATGTGCTCACGTGGGAAACAGCCTCCAGAAAAGGCTAAACTAATTTGAACCAGTTTCAAGCACATAGCATTTAATTAAATCACATCTTCAGAATGGATTTTAAAGGTTGGGATTTTCAGAGCATGTGGACCACGCTCAGCATCTTGGCCGTGGTCCTGGGCAGCTCTGCCAAGATGCCCACGACTGACGGGCCATGATCGGGACCAATGTTTCATGGAGTTTTGCACAGGATTTCATGCCCAATCGAAACACCAGGGGGATGCGAGGTTTTGACCCTCCCGAGCGCTGCATAGACCCTCTGGCACAGCCAAGTGCTTCTCAAGAGCACAGCCAGGCAAAGTCCTGGTTTACTCGGGTCCCAGCAGCAGAGCCACTGGAGGGCCGCCCCCTTCCCCATCAGGGAATCTGGAGCCAGGTCCATTGCACAGGGCACTGACGCTGCAGACCACCCCTGCCCCCCACCCCAAGGACCCCTCACAGTCCAGAAGCTTCAGCACAAGCTTGCTGGGGAAATCGTGATGGTGAGGGGTCCAGCGTTTCCTGGGAAGATGCCCTTGGAGCCATGACGCTGAAGGCTTAGTCTCCCTGGAATGAAGGTAAAGGCACAATGCCGCTCTCTACCGGTCCAGAGGACAGACTGGCGGAGGCTGGCTGGTCCATGAGACAATCCCCCAAGGGTTTCCGGGCCTGATCCCAACACGCAGAGGACAGGAGTAGAGAGAGCTCTCTTCTACTCTGCCCACCATCACCCCCAGCACTTCCTCTCTTCTGATCCGTTAGTGTTTTTCTGAGCCTCAAAATGTAAACAAAGACAATCCCCTTGTTCTCTCTCACTCATCAGAAACTTAAAAATGAAAAGAAGCCTTGTTTGGACTGTTCTCCCTCATGTTGATTTCACTCCATTCTTTTGAAAACCACAGCTTTAGGAGAATGACCACAGCCTCACTCTCACTTTTCTTTCTCCCAGAGCTGTCTGTTCACTTTCTTTTGTGTGTCATGTTCCTCTTGCCCAGAGAGATGAGAGAGGCACAAACCAGTGTCCCCTGCAAGCTGGTGTCCACTCCTCCAGTGCAGCTCATCCCCCACTGTGTTTCCACGCCTCCCAGTGGCCCCCGGGAGAGTGAGCAATACCCCCTGTGCTGACAGTCCTCAGTAGCAACCTTACCTGAGTATTATCCGTGTATACTCACCTCACCTGCTATACTCACCTCCTATGCTTACGTCCTCACCTCCCATATACTCACCTTCCATACACTCACCTCCCGTATACTCACCACCTATATTCACCTCCCATATGCTCACCTCCTATATTCAACTCCCATATGCTCACCTCTAATACTAACCTCCCATACACTCGCCTCCCATATACTCACCTCCTATATTCACCTCCCATATGCTCACCTCCTATATTCACCTCCCATATGCTCACCTCTAATACTCACCTCCCATACACTCGCCTCCCATATACTCACCTCCTATATTCACCTCCCATATGCTCACCTCCTATATTCACCTCCCATATGCTCACCTCTAATACTCACCTCCCATACACTCACCTCCCATACTCACTTCCTCACCTGCTATACTCACCTCCTATACTTACCTCCTCATCTCCCATATACTCATCTCCTTTACTCACTTTCTATACTCTCCTTCTGCACGCATCTCTAACACTCGCCTCCCGTATACTCACCTCTTACATGCATCTCTAATACTCACCTCATATACTCACCTCCTCAGACAGTGGACCCGTTCAGAACAGGGCCTATGTCTCAGTCATCTCCCTCTCCCCCACTCCCTACCACCTCCTTCCCAGGACTAAACAAGAAATCTAGAACCAGAGGAGAGAAAGCCCTTAATCATGGTTTGGTAAAAGAGTACAAAAGCCCAAGTAGATTTAGGGCATTTACCCGTTTTTGGAAAAAGCATTTTTAACAGCATTTTTTATTTTATTCTTTGTAGACCCATCCAGACCATCATTGAGAGGGGAATCCTTGCCTGGTTCCTTCATTCTTTAATTCAAAGTCTTTACTGAGCCCTTCTCTCTGCCAAGTACCAGAAGGTCAGGGAGAGAAGTGGCCAGAGGAGGTATTATGAACCTGAGGGCTATTAAAAAAATAGCAAAATGCAAAAGTGGGGAAAGAATGAGTGGTGGTGAATCACTGGGCTCCCCACTGTGATCTGAAAGCATAATTAATTTGCTGGTAAGCCTCCAAGGGGGCCAAAGGAACGCAACCCATCTAGAATTTTCTGCAGTGCTGTACAAGATTACACTGTGCTGCTAAAGAGGGGGGTCCAGGGCCCAGAAACGTGTCAAGAGCAAGAAGACAGGAGCGAACGAACAGTCAAAGGGTGGCCTCAGCCCTTTCTCACCCTCTGTTACCCAAACCTAAACCAAACTGGTTCTGCTGTGTCCCAGAACATCAGGAAGGACTGAGAAACTCATAGGCCAGGATTTCCAAAGCCAAAAAAGACCAATGTGATGCACCTAGTGGATTGCAAAGGGCTTAAACCAATATACAGGTGGAGCTAATTATTTATTTGAAATGTACTCGGGCTGATTATGCTAAACTATGATCAGATACATGTTTTATTATGCCGTATTAAGACAATTTTAAAATAGAGCATATTTAATGATTGTAGAGTCAGGGGTCATGAACTCAAATGTCCATGGGGCAGACGGGTAAGGCTAAGGCAAAGTTAGTGAAGCCAGCTGCGGCTTGAGGTGGGAGAGGAGGGGTGGCAGGGCCACGCGGAACAGAGGCCAATGCCCCAAGCAAGGCTGTTCCCACATGGGGATGTGGGCCCCGAGTTCCCAGGGCTTAGCTCTGTTTGGTTGATTTCATGTGTCAACTTGACTGGATCACGGGGTGCCCAGATATTAGGCTCAACATTTCTGGGTGTGTGTGAGGGTGTTTCTGGATGAGATGGACATTTGAATCTGTAGACTGAGTAAAGCAGACTGTCCTCCCAGTGTGGGTGGGCCTCAGCAATCCATTGAGGCCCTGAATAGAACAGAAGGGCAGAAGAGAGATTTGGATAGATAGATAGAGATTATAGATAGATCTCATATTGATTCTATTTCTCTAGAAAATCCTTACTAATACAAACTCCTTTAAGAGATACCAGAAACCTGCATTTTTTTAATGTAAAAACTCCTAACTTTAAATATCAGTTTAAAAATTTTAGAACATTGTGGGATGAACAGAAATCATTGGCTGATTAGATTAAATACGTTGCTGCCATATTGCAGTCTCTCTTCTAAAGTGTTTGTCAATAATGTTTTAATCAGAATTCTAATGATTTCTTAATTTCAGTAAAGATAATTAATAGTTGAAGGAATTTCTTTTATTTATAATATTTCAAAATTCTCAAATATCGTAATTTAGGTGTTTGAAGCAGAAACCCTCCAGCATATGAAGCTATATAATAAAAATAAGCAACCTTTCCCAATATTTACTAATTATCCAAATATTACTGCAAGTGTTATTTCACTTAATTCCTATAATCACTCTAAGAGATGGGAACCATGATTCTCTTCATTTTACAGGTAACGAAATAAATAAGGAAAGTAATTTGCTGAAGCTCACAAGATCACTACTACTTTCTTGGAGTCTGAAGCTGCAATCATGACACTATTTTGCATCCTTAAATAAAGATTAAAGCAACTTTTATTATTTTTTTGGGTGGGGGAACCTTTCTCTTAGCAATTTACAAATAGTGAACATGAACACAAATATAAGCTTTGATTTCATTTCTTAAATAATTAGAATCCTGTTTTTTCCCTCATAAACAATTCGCATTGCTCATCTTATAGTTGTTGATATTTGGGGGGTCATTTGAAAGTCATAGTTCCTTAGTTACATACCAGTTCAAGTACAACATAGCAGAAAATCACAGCTATCTAAGTGAAATACTTCTCAATTTGTATCCTAGCTCTGACATTTGTAAGTACTGTATATTGGGAAACTGATTTAAGCCAGCCTCTGTTTTCTCCCCTGTTAAATGGGAATATTCCCACCCCAATTTCAGAGCTACTGTCAGGACTAGAAATAATGTACATTAACTGCCTCCCAGTGGCTGGCACCTAGTATAGAGTTTCCATTTGTTTCATTTTCGGATTATAATTAGATCTACCTAGAGATAGAATGAGAATAAAATTAGGTAAATTAATTTAAAAATACGTATGTAGAAAGGTTTGACCCACCGTTTTTCACTTGCAGGGATGAAGAAGGATTTCTGATCTTATTATTCTCCCAATGGCCTGAACTTGCCAGGAGCCCTAGAATCTTTGTGAATAAGATGCAGGTGATAGTAGCCCGGAGCCAGGACACCTTCGATCCATCGCCTTGTGTCCTTGAACAAGTCACTTCTTGTCTTTTATGTAAGTCGGGCCCTGAGATCCCCCCCACGAGGAAGGAAGGGCTCCTGCCCGTTCTGTGTGACAGGGCTTGACAAAGCTCAAATGAGGCGTTCAGTGAAAGGCCATTGGATTCTGGAAAGTGCTACAGACATGCAGGGGTGCTGCTATTGCTGAGATGAAACTCTGTTGACCTTTGCATGGCGCCCTGAAACGCTGTTTCCTGAAATGACGTCAGTTGACATCAGCACCACCACTTTGGTTTTGCCCGCTTTGCACGCAATATGTGTACTCATGGGCGGTGGGGGAGGAGGGAGGCATCCCTGGATTACAAGTCCAGCCCCTTGTTGGGTTTCATGTGCCTGCATTCATCACGGATGTGCAGCGAGGCTGGGAGTCAGCCTTAGCGTGGGACACAGCGCCTCAGGCCACGCCCAGCTCTTCTGTATGTTTCCCTTCTGGTCCCATGCCTTGCCCTGTGTGGTACAGAATCCGCCCAGGCTTCGTGTTTTACACCTTTCAAAATCAAGTGTGTGGTTTTACAAACTGCAGTGATGTGTCTACAAGCCAAGGAATGCCGAGGATGGCCAGGAGCCACCAGAAGCTGGAAGGGAAGCAAGAGACAGATTCTCCCTCAGAAGGAACCACCGGGCTGACACCTTGGTGTTGGACATCTGACCTCCAGCCGGGAGAGGATCAGCTCCTGACGGGGACACCACTGGGCTTGTGGTACATTGTTGGAACAGCCTCAGGGCGCTGTACACACTTTTCACCAGCTCAGTGTTTCTGGTGCCCTGGTTCACAGTCACCCCTGTCACGTGGCCTCTCATTTCCTGAAATCCCTCCTGAGGGTCATTAAAGAAGAAATTATTCAAACACTTGTTAAACCTGCAAAGAGTTTATTCAAGACTATTGCAATAATGGTTGACTCTTTCAGCAGGAGAGAGAGATCGGACTCAACTACAAAAACGGCAAAGACAGTGGGAGTTCATAACCAAGGAGCAGAGCGAGGGGGTCAGTGGATGGAAAAATACTAGGAGATGGCCCCAATGGTACAGGAAGTCTTGCTCATGCTGGCCCAAGACTTCTGCATCAAAGGGGGAGACTTGACCAAATTTCGAGGGTGGGGATTCTCGCTAAATTGACTTAGCAGGGTTCTTGCTAAGACTAGACTCTGCAGGCCAAGGGTGGTTGGGGTCCAAGGTCACAGCCTGGTTGAGAGCAGGGCTCAGAGAAGCCTGCCTAAGGTTTGGTCAAGGAGAGAGTCTTTGTCAGGGGTATGATGTCCCCTGCTTCAGGCCTCTTCTGGGCCCCATCACCTCTGAGTCTGAAGCTGCAGGTGTGGACTCCGCCCCCCCATTAGCCAGGAGAATCTGGACCCTGGGAGGGGCACTCAGCCCGCTGTGTGGTCTTTCCAGCCAGTGCCCAGTGCCCTGGGAGAATCCCCAGGTCCCGGTGGCTCCCCCGCCCCCGCCCCCCACTGATGCTGTGACGTCTGACCTCCTGGGCAGAGGGCGCCCGGCAGGCTCTCCTCAGGACCATCTGTCCCCACTCTCCCGTCCTCCATCCTTATTTCCCGGACACAGCGAAGCTAGTGTCTCCAGTGGTCCTTACCTCATGCCTGTTCTCACAGCCTCCCAGGTGCTGCAGCAACCCTGTCTGCTTTCCAGAGTTCAAAATGCTTCCCGACATCCTCTGTGGCTCCAAGATTCAGAGTCAAGTAAGTGCCCCATTGTTGATCTGTGGGCGATGACGCGCCTGTCCCCGCCTCCCCCTTCTCTCTGCCTGCAGTGCCATCCGAATCGGTCCCCAGCAAGAGCGGCCAAGCTGCTGTCAGGGCACAGAGCGGTTTTCATCCCATCCCTGTAAGTGACCTGTTTGCTCCACTGCACCTAGTGCCAGGGCTCAGGCCCACACTTGAATCCTCAGCAGGTCACTTTAGCTGTCACTTCAATGGCCTGAGCTCCCACGTCCTCATCCATTCGATGGAGAGGTGGTGTGGGAGCGAGTGTGGACGTGCTTGGTCAGGGCATCCTACAAAGAGCGGGACCGCGGGCATCCACTCATTTACCAAGCATTTCTGGGGA
The DNA here is from genome assembly GCF_949987535.1 of Balaenoptera acutorostrata. Taxonomy (NCBI): domain Eukaryota; kingdom Metazoa; phylum Chordata; class Mammalia; order Artiodactyla; family Balaenopteridae; genus Balaenoptera; species Balaenoptera acutorostrata. The sequence goes on along the minus strand of NC_080079.1, from coordinate 3,830,807 downwards.
CATCACACGTGCACAGCATCCGCAGAGGAAGACCTGACATCATGGTCGCTGGGGAGTGGGGACAGCAGAGCCCCTCCACAGAGTTCAGCAACCCAAGATGAAGATGTTCCAAGCAGGGTGACCAGGAAAAAGATGCTGTGAGCACCGGCCTCCTTGACGTGTCAGGAAAGGAGGGAGAATGCAGTCGGTGGGCAGAGGCGAGGCCAAGAGACCATTCCACTCATGCACCAGGGATTCCAGCCCGTTTCAGGGATGGTGAGGGATTTAACACCCAGAGGGACCCAGCTGTTTGCCATCAAAACTCCCAGGGAGACGAACGACCCCCTCTGCTTGGTCAGAGTGGCCTCAAGGGCTTCAACTCAGAAGGCAGAATGTCAGCAAGAAGGTCTGAAGCAGGGAATGAAGAAAAGGTTGTGGAAGGAACAGAAACAGGGTCTGCTCTGGGAGGGGGCTGGGAGAACTGGGTACAGACATGCCCTTTGCTGTGGTCTGGCTTCTTCTCAGCATGTGCACATATTTATTTTTCAATTAAAATTTAAAAGTTTAATCAGTAGTATTTATGACTGGTCATGGAATAACAAAATTGGAGAGAGAGCAACCATTTAGGAAATTGACTCAAAAATTCACGGAGAAGGTAACCAAGCCCAGAGTGGGAGGCTGGAATGAGAAAGCTCAAGACCTATCAGAGTTCGCTCCCATCTCTGCCCCATAGCCAAGGACAACTGGAACATTCCAAGGGATTCCCCTTGACACAAGAGGCAGAGAGTTTGATTGCAGTTGAATGAGGTCAAGGTCTGAGTTTAGAACCAGCAAGTGTAAGGGGACCGGAGTGCAGGTGAGGAGCCCAGGTGTGCAAGAGCTGGGGGTAAGGAAGGTGAAGGAGGAGGAAGGCAAGAAACCGGGTCACAGGAGCCCAGAATTACCCTCCACTTCAGCCTCTCAACCAATTTTAGAATTTCTTTTCTGGTTTCTTCCAGGGTGAAGCCATAATCCAGGGCCTCCCGGAGCTCTTCAATGGTGGGATGAACCCGCTTTCTAAGCATCCACTCATTATACTGCTGGTTCATTAAAATGCTGAGTATCCCTTCCCTTTCCCAGGCCAAGATCTACCCCCTCCTAGTGTCTGCCCATTATTTCTAGTTCTGCCACTGGGGCACCAAAGAACATGTCTCTCTTTCCCTCACGGGCACTGTAGTTGTCTCACCCTCTTGCTTACCTCTGCTACACACTTGCTGGTCAAGTCATATGACAATTAATGTGTCCCCAGATCTGAACCTGTCCACAGGCAATGACCTGCAGGAGAACATGGCATTAGGTGTGGTTAAGGGGACAAGGAAGGAGGGAGAAGATGGAGGCAAGGAAGAGAATATTCTCAACCACAACACCCGGGACGGAAGCCAGAAACAAAGATCAGTGGTAGCTTGAAGGGGCTTCCGGGCTGTCAGGGTCTGAACTGTGCTCCCCGAAATTCATACGTTGAGGTCCTAACCCGCAGTAACTGAGAGTGTGACTGCATTTGGAGATAGAGTCTTTTGAAGATTTTTTATTTTTTGGACCATTTTTTAAATCTTTATTGAATTTGTTACAATATAGCTTCTGTCTTATGGTTTGGTTTTTTTTGGCTGTGAGGCATGTGGGATCTTAGCTCCCTGACCAGGGATGGAACCCACACCCCCTGCATTGGCAGGTGAAGTCTTAACCAATGGACCACCAGGGAAGCCCCTGGAGATAGAATCTTTAAAGAGGTGATGAAGTTAAAGTGAGGTCATTAGGGTGGACTTTAATCCAATATGACCAGTGTTTTTACCAGAAGAGGAGTTTGGGATACAGACACACACACACACACACACACACACACACACACAGAGGAAAGACACACGACAACACAGGGAGAAGACGGCCATCTGCAAGCCAAGGAGAGAGGCCTCAGAAGAAGCCAATCCTGCTGACATCTTGATCTGGAGCTTCAGTCCCTAGACTTGCGAGAAAATAGACGTCTGTTGTTTCATCCATCCAGTCTGTGGGACTTGTTATGACAGCCCTTGCAAACGAATCCATGGGCTAAGGGAACACTAGCCAGGAGAGGAGGAGGTCACACCACCAGGCTCTCCTTGATCTGGGGATGCTTCAGCCCTGAGAGGACCCAACCAGGAAACTTCTGAAGCCCCGCCCCCCCCCCCCATTCTCTCCAACATTTCTGAAGCAGAGTCATCTGTTGACATGTAAATTGTGAGGAAGTTTCAGGCTGCATGGTTCTCCAAGGCCACAGGAATGGCCTGATGAGAGGGGTGCCAACAATGCCCCGCCGGCCAGAGCTGAGGGTTGGAGAGCGAGGGGGCACGCAGGCTGCAGGAGCAGGTAGCCCTCACCCTGAGCTGTCCGCCGCTGTTGCACCAGCACTTTCCCGTGACTCACACCTCTGGCCACTCGGACAACGCCTTAGGAGCAGCTGACAGAGGAGCAGGGGAAAGTGTAAGCTTTGTTTCCTGATTGCTCACCGCGGTTACTGGCTGCCAGCTGAAGATGGGCAAGGCTGTCTGCTCTGCAGGCTGGCCCAAGAGGGGCCTTGAAAGACCCTCACGGTAACAGAAAATCCTCCAGGAGCAGAAGTGCAGGCCGTACACCTGGTCATCTCTTTGTGCTGGAGGAGAACTGGCCCGTGGCCAGAAAGAGTGGACGAACCCAGTCAAGGAGGAGTGGGGCACAGACACTGGGCGTAAGGGTGTAAGCACAGCATGAAGGCCTTCGTGTCACGAGGCAATACTGGCCCGAGAGCATCTCCTCCTGTAGAGGCACTAGACTCCAAAGCACACCAGTGACCTGCCAGTGGACATCAGCCACCCCAGTGTTGCCATGATGGGCCCTGAAAGGAGCGGCCACAGTGGGAGGGATGGGGCCTATGTGAGCCCAAGAGCACAGGTTCTTCTTACCAAGGGTGAACTAGCTACTACAGCCTCCAACGTCCAACCTGCCAGCACCAGAGATGACACTCAGCCCTGGCAAGGCCTTCTTCCTCAGGAAGACCAGCAGATTACTTGGTGGCAAGTTGACTTCTCTGGGTTCCTTCCAAGACGAAGGGCAGATGTGCTTATTCTTACAGGGAGGGGCACGTGCTCTAGGTATGGGTTTGCTTTTTTGCCCACAGGGCCTCAGGCAGCACCACTGCCCAAGTGTTCGAGAGGGTGTGACCCGCTGGCATTGATCCCCTGAATATCACAAGGGACTGACTCCACAGCAAAGGAATTGTGGGAGGGGTCCATAATATCAGACAGAGAACCACCCAGAAGCTGCCAACCTGGTGGGGCACTGGTGCGAGGAAATGATGACCAGGAGGTGATGCCCAAGGAGGATGGGGTGTCAGGAGGCGGGAACCCGCGGAAGCAAGGACCTTCTCGAGGGGCTGTGTCCCCAGTGGGAAGAATTCATGAGTCAGCAACCATGGAGGTGAGAGGGGCCCAGCTTGCCATCACTCCCACGACCCGCCAGGAGACTCTGTGCGTCCAGCCCCCATACCTTTGTGCTCTGCAGGGTTAGGGTCTCGGTCTCCAAAGGAGGCCTACTTTCCCAGAGAGACCCAGCAAAGTCCCACTGAACTCTAAGCTGTGGCCGCCACTGGGCCCTTCAGGTTCCTTGTGCCTGGAGGCCAGCAGGTGGGCAGAGGGTCATCGTCCTGGCAAGAGAAATGAGCCTGATCATCTAGAAAAGGTCAGTCTGCTGTGACGCAGCAGTGGGGGAGGAGGAGTGTGGCCCCCAGCGACCCCCTTGGGCACCTCTGGTGCTTCCTTGCCCAGTTGTCAGGGTAAATAGATGAGTGTCCAGCTCTGCCTGAGAAGAATCTGGACAGCAGTGGCTGTACTCTGAGGAATGGTGGCCTGGGTCATACCACCAGGCCAGCTTCAGGGCCAGCAGATGTGCTAGCTGAGGAGGGGGGCCACTAGAAGGGGTAGGAGAGGTACTGAGGGTGAGAGCCTTTTCTGGTCCTGGGATGGCCGCACTGTGGAAGCAGCCGGGCCTCAGCAGGGCGTTAAGTCCTGCCCTGTCAGTCCAACACGAGACCACTGTCTTGGACCTGAGAGATTGAGACCTGGCACCTGGGACCCGTTGCTGCAATGCTTGCAAGGTCTCCTCAAGCAACCAAATACAGAGAAGCCATAAGGGACTAAAAATAACCGCGTGCATGCACAGTTGGGGTAAGTTATTGGCAAAAAGATACAAAAAGACCAAAAAACCCAACTGCCGCTTCTGAGTAGCCGCGGGCAAAAACGGTGTCGGTATCCGGAGCAAAAGCAGGGAACTGCGCATGCCCGCTGCACTCAACACCACCAAAGCCGGGGCGGGGGGGGCAGACCACCTACACCACCGCTCCGGCCCAACGCCTGGCCACACCCCTCGCCTCGCCCCAGGCAAGTATCCAGCTCACTGCCCCCCTCGGGGAGCCAGCAAGGGAAACTATTACCTGTTCTCGCTCCCCCTTGCTGCAGCAGGGGCCCCGATAGAGCCTTGCCTGAGCTTCTTGTCTGGCCTCGTATCAATTTCTATTGATTAAGGAAGGCCGAGAACCCTGATGGGCAACAGAGTCAACGTTCAGAGTTGCCGTGGAGTGGCTGCAGTTCGGTCCAGCCTCCACTGCAATTCACTTAGCCCCCTCCCCCCCGGTCCTGCTTCCTCTCCACCCTTCTAGAGGGGTCGATCACTAACAAATGGCCACCCCACCCCTCTCCATCTCAGCCTGGGCTCCCAGGGAACCCAGCCTCCATGCAGAACAAGCAGAAACCAGCCTCGGAGAGGGCTGGATTGCACCGTGTTCCCGCTACATCCATAGTGAACAGGAATATCCTTAAGGAAACAAAGACCCAAAGACAAGAAGAGACATCGGGCGCTTGACGTTGTACATTTACTTACTGTAGAGCCAGGCAACCCCACGGGGGAGGGCTTTCTCCTGTCGTGACGCTTCCGCACACACCTGACTGCGGAGACCTGCTAGTCTGAGGGTGGCGTCCTGGGACCTGTGCACAGAAGCCACGCGGAGTGAGGCGGTGACCTGTTTGGGGGTCACCCGTCTGGGGGCATCAACCCATCCAGGGCTGCCTTGCTTTTAGCGTGCTCTCTCCAAGGGAAAGAAACAAAACCCCAAAACTTTTCACCTTGAGGTTTCAGTTTGCGTGGTTTGCATTTGCACATTCAAAGGAGGTGCTGGGTTTCTTCAGCCTCTTCCCTGCACTCCCCTTTCTGAGAGGTCCTGTCTCCTCTCATTTTCAGAGCCCCCCCCAACACACACACACGTGTGCACACACACGATTTCCTGTGAATCCAACAAACAAGAAAGAAAACAAAAAGCTGGCAGATGCTGACTTTTCCGCTTAACTGCACATATTTTATAGTATTTCTCTCTGTTTTTCTCCCAAGACGCCCACCTGACCTGACTCGCTCTCCAAATTCTCTCCATTGTGGCCAAATGTCACAGATCATGTGAGGCCGTTTCAGCCCATGAAAATATGCTGCAAATGAGTGCATCTGCCCTTTGATCTTAACCCTTGTCTTTCCTTCCACAGCAATTTCTTTTCCTACGTGAAAATCCCCTTCATTAGCGAGGTCTTTCTGACACAGCACAGAGAGAAAGGCAGCACCTCCTCACTCTGAAGCAAAAGGAAAACAATCAGAGTTATTGGTTTGTATTTGCATACAAAAGTCTTGGCATTTCAACTAGTATTTCAAGAGCTGGGGGGAGAAAACACCCAGCTGTGCCTCCCACAAATAGTCAAAAGACAAAGAACAGGCAGAAATGATCAGAGCCCTGAATACCTACCCTAGAACTAAAAAAAAAAACAACAAAAAAAAATTAAAAGAAAAACAAAAGAAAAGATAGTGCCATCACAAAATTTAAACACTTATTTTAATAACCGATGTAAAGGAAAGACCATTCTTTGGGTATCACAAACACACACTGAGCTGACTTCATTTTCGCATCGAAGTCTATGTTTTGTTAAGAGGTTTTCAACAGTTTCTGCAAATACCAGCAACTGGGAGGGCATATCTGGTGCCAGGCACAGCCAGATTCCAAGTTCAAACATGACAAAAATAGTGTTTTGCTCCTAAGATATTTCTACCAGACATCTAAATAGATGTCCCAATTTTAACCTAATTTGGGAGAACTCTCGTGTGATGGTAAACTCCAAAGCCACAGAGTTCTCCGTCTCTAATGGTGCAGAGATGTGGCTGGAGGGGAAGCATTCATAATCGGGCTTCTTATGAAACTCGTGAATTTTCCAGGTTTCTCCAGCACCTGTAAATTTGCTTAGTTTCAGTTTGCTGTTGTAAGTCTGCGTTCAGTGTTCCTAAATGGGAAAACCACTGTGAACATGAAAATTTTTCTTCGGAATGTCTCTTCTCTGCTACTTAGGACCGGGACCAACTGCTGCTTTTAATCTTATACCCACTGGGATTGTGTGGAACTCTCTCTAAAATTGCAATGTACACAACTCCTGAAATTTTTTAAGTACATGAAAAACGAATTAAGAATAACTTAAAAGCTCTGGATTTCTCCCCCTTTCCCCCATTTCAAAGACACCTATTGGAACTTCAGGGCAGAGCGACATTGGGGGCATCAGAGGAGCAGATGGTCTGAGGATGAGATGGCCCCTCCCAGACATCCATCTCAGCTGCAGGCTGCATATCCCTTATTATTACTTCTTCGGTCTGCAGGACATTTTTGTTCTCATTCGCTAGCTCTGCTAAGATGTGCAAGATGATGCTGTAACATGGAAAGCATGTGTGTACCGCTGCCCACGTGTGAAGCTTATTGTTACGTGTTTTGTCTTGGTTCTCTCTGTGCAGCCTAAGTATAAATTCTTCAGTGACACTGAAAGAGTCTGAAACGTTAAGTTTTGTAGGACTGCATGGAATGTGTACATACAATAGCACATAATGTTTTACTGTTTGTCTTTTACAGTTGCAGAATATCTTGTTGTTTGGGATACGACACAGCTGTAGTGATACGTTATTTCCCCATCTCCTTAGCAACAGATGCTACCGTCCCTCTGCTAACCTCTACCATTATGTTGACGGAACCACTCTTTGTGGCTCTCCTTCTGACTAGTGACTTTTGGAGCCGTCCTAGGAAGGAATCAAATTGGTTCTTATTAACTTTTTTTTATTGTGGTCAAATATACATAACATAAAATTTAGCACTTTAACCATTTTAAGTGTATAATTCTGTAGCATTTAGGACATTCACATTGTTGGGTGTCTTATGGTTTTTAATATTATCTACATATTAATTTATTGAGCCCAGCCCTGGGCCAATAAAGGAGTCACGATCTTTGTCTTCTTATAATTTGGTGCAGTTGACGTCCAGCTGCTTTGATCTTGATAAGAAGGAAAGCAGAGGGCAGGTGGGCAAGGGCGTGATTTTTGATAAGATGGTCAGGGAGGACCCCTGTGGGAAGGAGCCCTAGGTCTGAGACGTGAATGATGAGGAGGGCCAGCCCTCACAAGGTCTCGAGAGAAATTCCCTGAGCATGAAAAAGACCAACAGAATGCTTAAAGTTAAGGAAAAAGGACACACAGCAGAGGAAGTTGGAGGGTGGGCAGCAGTCCGATCATGGCGGCCATTGCTGGAGGCCACGGTGGACGTGCCTGGGTGTCACTGGAATACAGAGTGTTCAAAGTCATGGGGCAGACGAGACCTCCCAGGAGAAGAATCAGCGTCTATTTTTAACGGGCACAGAATAATCAGCTTGTCTTGGCCTGTGACCCTGGATAAGCCCCTACTCTGGTTTCCATCTGAGGATCAAGGAGGTTGTCTTTGGGTGATGCCAAGGCTCCTTTCCAGCTGTAATGTTCAAAGACTCTTCTTTAATCTCCTTCCAAGGGTCTCATCCTTCACACACAGAGATGTTTGGAGCCGTCCACTGAGCGATGGCTCCTGGCTGGAAGGCAGTCATCTAGAAAGCCGCTATCACTCCTGAAATTTACCAATGACAGAGTTCACCACGGGTAAGAGGAGAAAGTCAGTTTCCTTGTAGGAAAACAATGTTTCTGTCTTATTCTTGAGGAATATCATGGCTGTGGTTGATGGTGGTGGTGAGGATTGGGGGTGGAGGAAAAAGGGGAAATTGAACAAGGACGGGTCACAAAGTATTACTTCTCCAAATGTTCTCAGTAGCTTAAGGTCTAAGTCATCACCGTCTCCCTCTGAAACTTCCCTCTGTCTCTTACACCCACCACTGTTCTCCAATCTTTCTCAGCTCCCAGGGGACCATTAACAGTGAACCAGTAAGATAAGCAGGGAGCTAGTTGGAAGCAAATCAATCTCAGAGTTTACTAAAAAAAAAAACAACAAAAAAAAAAACAGCCATTGCAGAATATTTATTAACCCCTCAGGGCAAATACTTCCAACAACCATATAAATTCCCTTGGCCTTTGGCTCTGAGCAAACATACCAGAGATTCAAAAATGAACCTGGTTTTAAGCTAGCCAGACTTTCTTGTGTCCAATCCACGGCCATCACACTCATAAGGGATTGGGGTCTACAGTTCAGAAAACTGAAAAGAGAAAACTGCCCTCACAACCTAAGTGTTTTTTTAAAAGAATATTTCCTCTGGTATTTCCTGATGGCTCTTGACTTGACAAGATGGTACTTGTGCTGGAGTCTCATACGTGTGGCTGCAGATCTTAACTTGGCCTCTTCCAGCAGTGTGGCCTGGAGCAGTTCCTAGGGACACCCCGATTCCCACTGTGAGTAAAGTCCCGTGGGGGGCTCACCCACCAACAGGGCAAGCGCCGGTGCTCACGTCTGCAGACACAGCTTCCACGGCCAGTTCAGGAGCAAGCACCATAATGCTGTGGCCTAGAGAAGGTGCCTAGGAGGTCTTCAGGAGCGATCGCTCGAGGAATGCCAAGAACGCCTCTTAAAAGAGGGGAGATTGGAACCGGCCTTGCAGGCTCCCGCTGGCAGATATGGGAGAAGACCCCAGGAGAGGGAGGAAGGGGAACCCCTGGGGAATAACAGCCTGAGCTGGCCAGGACCCCTCTCCTCGGCCCAAGCTGTGCTGACTTGGGGTATTGGAATCCACAAGCATTCGGAGATCTCTTCCAGGTTTTAGGCGTGGAGTGGAGAATAAGACAGCCGAGACCCTCCCTGGAAGGATGGGTGGGTCAGGAAGGCCTGGAGACAAACACCAACTAAGACACAGATCAACCAATTGTCTTGAGTATTGAGATGGCCGAAAGCCAAGGAATGAGCCATGGTCTATCACCAAGGGTGTCAGGGGAGCATCTGTGGATCTGAATGTCCAGGGGACACCTGAGTGCTCTGTGGAACCAGGGAAGGGCAGGGGAGCAGCTTGGCTTGTCTGAGGAACAGGAAGAGGCGGTAAGATGGCTCTGTGCGGGGACAAGATGGGACGAGGACACAGCGCCTTGTGGGTGTTTGCCTTGGCTCTGGGTGTGCTGGAGCCTTTTAGGCATCACATGACCTGATACGCATCTGAAAGAAAGTGTCTCCTTGACTGCCCTGTGGACAGTGGACGTTGGGAGGACAGAAGCTGGGGTCCAGTTAGGAAGCCGTCGCGGCTGATCCTGAGAGAGTCTTGGGACCGGCAGCTTCAAGGAGACAAAGCCTGAGGCAGGAGGGTGAGGAGGACCAAGGGCCACACCTCTGCTTCACGGGCCCTGAAGTACCCGTCCCATTTGTGAAGTCACCGTGGTTGCTTCATTAGCACTTTTTACAGGGCTCCTCCAATGGTGCTGATGGGCTTGTTCGGAGCCCGCGTGTGGGATCTTAATCTAGGACAGTGTTTTGCCAGGTTCAGGAAGTTCTCGGGGAGGGTTGTGAACTCTATTGGGCCACTAAGGATGGTCCCGCATCCTTGGGGAAGAATCCACGAAACTGGGCTCTGCTGAGGGCATGAACTCATCCCGGTTCTTATTTATCCTGGAGGAGTAATAGCTTGATTCTCTGTAGAATCAGTGAGTGTTAATCTGTTCTAGAATATTCTATTTTGAATGTCGCTATCACGCTATTCTAAACAGAGATGGGATGATATTCTGAGGGACACTAGTTACGCACCTTTAAATTGCCACTTGATATTTCTAAGGATGGTTTCTAGTCGAATCTTCAAGCAGATCACTGAGCTAAAAAATAATAATCAATTGAAGATGCCCTTTGATATTAGTACTAAACATTTTCCGGTTGCAATTTAATTAAAATCATGTACCAGTAGTGTGTCTTAACCTAATCACTATTTTCCAGGTCTACACTGAGAAAATTAACCTTCACAGCCTTTTCTATTCCTCAGTCTTTTTTCAGTTTACTTAACAGAAAAAAAAATCACGATTTACTATAAATTTTTAAAAAACCAAAAACCTAGCTTTGACATTTCTCTGCTTTACACTGAGAAAGCCTTTTCAAAAGTACAAGATTTTGCAGGAAAATTTAGACAAATTTAAAGTATCATAATCATGCACAGAAACCTTGATTATGTCAACTGAACATAAACACCTTAACACCTTCAATAATTAGTCTTAACATGAAATTTGGTTACATATGTAAATTTTTAGCAACAGCTAAAAGCACAGACTACGTAGATTTAAAATACATCAGTTACTTAGAAGGCATTTATTTCTTACAGGGTGTAAAATATTTTTAGGTTTTTCGGGTTGGTTTTTGTTTTCGTTTTTTTTTTTTGGATTAAGTGACAGGAGTTCTTTGTTTCTAAATAGGGTAGACTTCAGAGAAGTTTATTTTGCCAGTATTGTTCGCCTATCAAATCTCGAACATAAAGAAATATAAAAGGAGAGATTAAGTTAAAATCTTTCCCCACATCAAAAACCTAGAATGATGCTGAAATGCCATCAAAAAAAAAAAAAAATTCGTGTACCAGGCACAACCTGCCACTCTAAAAGATTTATAAGACCTCTAGATAAATTATAAGGGATTTGTGGATGTTGCGTCTATTGATTAAGACATCAAGCACTATGTACCAACCAATAATGAATTACTTCATGCTGGCAGATAAAACTTTGTGATATTTAAAATTACAGACTTGAAAGTAAGTAAAATTATCCCTAATTACGCAGAAGGGAGTAACACCTTCGCAGTAAACACGATAAGCACCTCAAAAAGCACTAATCATTTTAATTAACAATTTGGAGTTTCCTTCCACCTCTTTTCAAGGTCACCTCCTCGTTCCTGGTGGGGCAGCGCTACCGCTGCTGTGGTACCGACTTCCATCTCACTGCTCATCGCAAGGATTAAGTAACAAGAATATTTTATAGGACGGAGTTTTAAAAACAAGTTAATTGTGGCCCAGAGTAAATATGGAATCGTGGCAGCCCGTTAGCAATGATTTAAAAATGAATTGCAAATCTAATTTTCCATCCTTGTTAAGATTGTAACTTGTCTTTACCAACTCCCTCGATTGAAATCATGAAATATGCCTGAGCTGTTGAATATTCAGATTATAATCCAAGTCTAGGAGAGTTTAGCCATCAATGCCACAAATGAATCTCATGCATAACACAACCTATCTACATAGTATTTGTATTCTCTGTTGAGTACCGATTAATACATTCATTTGTTCAAGATTTATGATTTTGCTAAACTGTTTTCTCTCTTTTGTAAATTAAGAAACCAGAAAGAATAGGGCTTTGTTATATCAATGGGTTTGTTCCATGCCACAAATTTAATGTACGGGGTCACTCAAAATATAATGTGTAGTGAAAGAATCTCATTAGGGCTAAAATGAATGTAAAATGTGTCAATTTGATCCAAATGAGAACTGTAGTAAAACCATGTTTGATGTTCGTGTGCAATAAATCTTTAACATTTGTCTGTAAAGTATTAGAGAACCCACAGGGAAATCTGTGTTTGTGATAGCAGCACATTTCCCATGGTTTTCCTCTATTATTCTTTGTTGGCATTTAGCATATGGAAGTAAAAAGTGAAATTCTAAGATGGGGGTTATTAACTGTGATTCTAAAGTAAATAGAAAATGTACCTTATGCTTAATGTACTTTATGTACTTAATGTACTTTAGAAAAACTAGGAAGCATTTCAAAAAATGAGAAAAGCGAACCTTTGAAGACACCTTCATTGTGCATTTTGAGAGATGCTGCAAATAAATCTTTCAGTTTCAATCTTGGAAAACAGCGCCTGATATGACCCATGTTTGCCTTGAGCGTCTTTTAGATTTGATTTTGGTAAGATTCTAATGTTTCCATTTTATGTTGCAAATGTGATGACCATTGTCTCTCCCATTCATTTTTATTTTGATACATTCATATTGTTAATTACTGTTGTATTTCAATTTTCTCCCTAGTATTTTTGTTCCTTCATAATGGCTTTATGGTTCACTGGACCGAAATGACTAAAATGAAAGATTTCCAAGATTTCTTCTGGGAGTAATTTACAAAAGACCACCATTTGTTAATTGCTCCTGATGTTTAGTTCTGGATATCTGCTTCAGAAAGAAATCAATCTCCGTCTTTTAGGTGCCATACTGAGCACATTATCATCTTTTTCAGAAATCTTGATAATTAAACATTTTTTTTCTTAAATTACTTAAACATTTTCCTTCTCAATCTGATTTCTCTAGCTAGGAGCACAAAAAATGCATGACCATTTCTGTTTACATTAATTTAATTCTTTTTGTTTTGCAGAAATGTATTTTGCTTTTTAACGTAGTGAAAAAAAATAATAATCAGTGTGACGTCAAAAATAATTAAGAGAAATAGCAAGGTTTACCCAATAGGTGAGTTTTTCCTGTAGAAGTATGAAAAGAAAATTAATTTCCCTGTGTTAGGATAAGGAAAATCATTTTCAGAGTCCCCAGGTAAAAGAAAAAGTTAACAATGGATATGTCTTCAGTAAGAAACAGCTCATTTTAAAAAATCGATATGTTTAAGATTTCATAGCATCATTGATAAGATTGGTGGGAACGTTCTGTCAAGAAGCAATTTCTTGTGAACACCACGCTAAGATTCTCTTAAAAGGTGACATTCCCTGTTTTCGGCACACATTCCCAGGAAATATGCTGATTTCAAAGTCAAATTAGCATGTGGTTGGAAAGGGCAGTCTCCCTTCATCACCTTTAACTAGATGGCCATTGCCGACTTGGCACAGAAAATTGTCACAGTGGGACATGTCCTGTAACTATTTTCTGTATTATGTAGTCACCCAAATTATAAAGTCTGCGGTAATTGATAACTGATATTCTCGTTTTCTTTTGTGAAACTTTGTTAACACTGACTCTGATTTAAAATGTCTGTATTAAAAAAATGTGGAGATTAAACTATTGTACATATGTCTTCACAAAGTATTGAGTAGTGGCCTGTGTCCAGTTGAAGATTATTTCGTCAGGCCAAGGTTGAGCACCCTAAACCAGGCAAAGATTCTGTGTTGGACATTGTTCCCTTTCATTTCATATCCCAGGAAGGACTCTTGCAGTTTGGAATATATTGCATGACAGTTTTTGCAGCAGATTTATTTTCCTAATTACGCACTTCTTTGATTAATATTAAAACCAGTGCCATCTCCTGAGTGTACACCGTGTTGGAAGGGGGTCCAGGTGCACACTAGGAGTCAAGGGAAGCCAGCCCGATATTTTACTGTGGCAACACAAATACAGGATCTGGAGCAGACTACAGTGGATTCTGTTAGAGAATCGTAGTTCTAGAAAGAGGTTCCAGAGGAAGCCTGGTCCAGCCCCCTACCAGGGGCAGCCCCCATCTGGAGCTCCCATAGACCCATGTCTGCAGTCAGAGTGACCTTCACTGTCCAGATGAGCGTTAAGATTTGGGGATCCTCTTGTGCGGGAATCTTGCAAAGCCCTGGGACCCCTGTAAGCCTTCCTCACCCATCACCTCAGCTGTCCCTGCCTCCCACCCCCAGTTTTATTCCCAATGCCCCTCCCCAACTTATTGCCATTATTTTTCTGCTGGATTAATCTTTCTACCCCACACGTCACTCATCTGATTGGACTTAAATTCAGAGTTAAATTCAGCAGTTTCCTCAGCTGGCATTCCAAGTCCTCTACAGCCCAGCCTTCCTTCTTAGTTGCCTTTTTTCCCTCTATATACTCTGTATTCTAGGCAACCTGTAGAGGTAGAAGAAAGACCAGGGAACGAATTCCCCTCACTGCCCCTTAGTAGCTGTAAGAATTTGGGTGAATTAAGTTCCCTAAGCTTCTGTTTGTGTCTGAAAAGAGTTCCTACCTCTGAGGGTTACTGTGGGCATGAGCAAGTCAAATTATGTAAAGTCTGTGGCAGTGCGTGGCACACAGTAGGTGCTCAATAAAAGTGATATTCTTTTATTCAATACTGACAACCTCCTAAACGTCCATGCTGTTCTCACCCCAGTCACTCAGCCTGTGTCAATTCATGGATCGCTCTTCCCCTGCCCCCCTCCCTCACCTGTCAGAATCCTCGCCGTCCTTCAGGACCTGTCTATTAATTCTCCTGTGGTCCACTTTGTCATCTTCGGACAGGGCCCAATGCCTCTGCATCTGAGACCAGGGCTAGCAGGAACAGGAGTGCACTCAACAAATTAGTCTTGAACGAATAAATGAAACGAAACGTAACCTCCTCCCCGGAACCGCTCCTGCCCCTCCTATCCAAAAGGGACCTTGCCCTCCTCCAAGCCCCGAAAGACCATTTTTCTGCACCTTTAAGGTGATGTCTAATACTTTCAGTCTTATAATTGGGGAGATAAGCTATACACAAACACAGCCATAATATATTGAGATCCTTGGGGGCAAAGACTGTCTCAGCTGCTATGATGGAAACGTCCATGACATTCATGGCAGACCCTAAAGGATTATTTTGATGGAAGGTGTTCCTAGCTCCGTGTAATATATCCAATTTAGCCAAGTGCTCCATCAAGCAAGTTTCCGAGTCTCTCACTGACTTAATTATAGATACATAAAACTTGGCAGGGATTACGTGAGTGACTATTTAACCCCTAGATCCGTCGATAAATTGTTGACATTGTTTTGGAAATAATCCCTGAAACTTGAGTTATTTTTTTTTTTTCTCCCACCAGCACAAAGTTGAGAAGGCGATTTTTTTTATGAGCTCCCCTCCCCCACCTTGTTCCAACCCTTATACGTGCAGGTCTCTTTCCAGACATCTTTGCCCAGTCATAATTACAGTGTGTTCCCAACCTAACTGATGGCTGGTGTCCTCATTAAGGACCATTACCCTGAAAAAGGTGTTTATTGAACCTGGCAGAGTGCTGATATTTGTTAGACCCTGTCATATGGTTGATGGCGTTTAGTCAGAACTCATTGGGAAACAGGAGTGAGCCGTTCAAACTGGCACTGGCAGCTGGGATGCGGAGGTGAGCTCAAGATGGCAGGACGAGTCTCCATGGTGCCCGCAGGCCAAGGAAGGCTGTTCCACCAGGTGGCGGGACTCCTCAACTCCCCCCGCTCTGAACACTGTTAAGTGGATTTCTGTTGAGTGAAAGATGCTCATACCCAGTAGATAGAAATTAGAGAAACCATGGTCTCTTTGGATTTCACAATGACTTCTGTCTTACACCAGCCATGCCAGGATTATTTTCAAAGGATTGTGACTAATTGGAGAATTGATACCATTGGGAAAAAGTATGTTTTCAGGTAAATCAGTAATTTAATTCTTTCCATAATTACAAAGGATTGAGCTCACTGAGAGACAAAAATATTCATTATCTTCCAGGGAGATATGACGAAGATAGAGATTTTTGTGTAAAAAGCTAGAATTGCCATACATTAGTCATTATACTTCTTAAAAATATGTGGAAACTGGAAGGTTGGAGCATCAAGGTCCAGAGACAAGGACTGGCCTTGATTGGTCCTCCTCAGCTTGAGGCTGGTGCCTTGCTTTTCCCAGCTTTCCCCAGCATTTCCAAGCTACAGTCTTCTTTTTGCTAAAATTGATTGACTCCGATGATTTTAAAACATGTTTGATGTGCTGGAAATGCTGATGTGGGACCAAGTCAACGAAATATGATTTCATCTCTTAGAGGGATTCACAGTCCGGTGGACAGAGGGATGGTGTGCTTCTGTAAACATTTCTTGATGTATATACACTCTACAAATACGTGTATAGACCAGGAATTGTGGAAACACAAAAGCTGAAAGACCTAATTCTGCCCAGAGAGAAGGGACTCAAAGCAAAAGTAATGGCTACCTTGATGGTGGACTTTCGTTGAGGACTTACTCTGTCAGAACCTGCACTGATCGTGTGCTGACTTTATCTTAATTTGTCAAAGCACCATCTACGGATTCTCTAAATCTTAAAGGATGAGTCCTAGTTGCCCAGGAGGAGAAAGAAATGAGAGGCAAAGGGAACGGCCTCAGGAGAAGAGCCCAAACCTTCATCTATTCGTTCATGCATTTGCACCACAGATATTCCGGGTGCCGGGCATCAAGCTAAGTTCTGGGATTATCAGAGGAGACAAACACAATCTCTGCTGTTTCTGAAATGAGCTAGACTTAGTTGAGAGGGAAGAAGAAGCCAGATTAGGCAATGAGGCCAGGGTGAGAGCTGGGAAGAGGTCAGGGAGGCCGGGGGCCGAGCGTGGAGTGAGGTGAGGCTGGAGGGCTCGGAGACCAGGTGAGGAAGTTCTGCTTTGTGCTGACAGCTACGGAAAGCACGAGATCAATCAAATTGGCATTTGGAGCGATCCTTCTGACTGTGGCGTGGTGGAGGGATTACAGGAGGTCAGTGTGGACACTGGTTCACCAGGCGGGAGGCCCTCCATGGTGCATCGTGATGTGGACAAGGAGACAGGTAGATGGGTCTCGTGGGTTCCTGGGAGGCGCTCTCCCTGTCCTCCCGAGATTGCACGAGACTGCAGGTAACACAGACCCTTTATAGAGGCTCCACCAAATGGGGATGGGACGTGTGCTTCTCACAAAGCAAGACGGTTGGAGACCACCATCCCGGGGCTGGGCCAGTGGCTCCACAGCCTTACAAGGCACCTGTCCGGGCCGCTTCTCCCTTCAGCTCTGCCACCCTTGGCGAGAACTTTCATCCCCTCTGTCACTCATGTAGACCTGAGGCTACCCCAGTTTAAACCTCTTGTTCCCATTCCAGGGAGGAAGATGGAAGCCAGAGCAGGAAGGGGACACCACCTCCATCTGGAGAGCAGACATTTCTCAGACATCCCTGACTTACCAACTCTTAGGTCTCTTTGACCAGACTTGTGTCACATGACCACTCTAGTGGTGGGCGGGCTGGATATAAAGTTATTTTTAATGTTGTTGCTGATTTTTGGTTAAGCACATTGTTGCCTCAAATAAAATCAGGTTTTTTATTAGTAAAGAGGAAAGTGGATATCAGGCGGGCGATGAACAGCTTTTCCCACACTGCCCTTTCCCTCCATCACTATCATATTTCACTATGTTGATAGTGTTCATGACCACCGAGTTGTGTACGTATTTGTTGACGGTTTTCTCCCTCATGTAAACTCCAGGAGATCGGGGCCTTGCTTGCCTTCTTCCCCACTGAATTCCCAAGGCCCAAAAGAGTCCAGCAGATAATTGGTGTCTAACAAGTATCTGTTGGAGGAATAAACAAGGCAAATTCTTGCAGCGCTGGTGACGCATTGGAGATGGGTGAGGGGGGACTTAGAGAAAGGGGCTCAGAACAACTCCTGTTTCTCCTTGTTCCCAGGAACAGATGGTGGTACCATTTACTGAGGAAGGGAGCCTGGAGGAGGACAGTTCAGGGGTGAGGCACATTGACTTGTAGGTACCAGTGAGAGCTCCACACTGGCAGCTGGCTAAGCAGATGTGGAGCTCGGAGGAGAAGTCTGGCTAGAGATGTACCTTTGAGACTCATCCAAGAATAGGTGGAAATCAAAGCCAAGGCTGGGGATGAGATTACTGAGGGAGAAAATATAAGAGGGAAGGACCATTCAGTTGCTGGCAAAGTAGGATAGATTTGGGAGAGTCCGGGGAGATGAGCTGAAAATGCCAGCAGAGACCAGCTCAGTGTGGCTTTGCTGCCCACGGTAAGGCGTCTGGATTGAGCCATGCCTGGAAAACACCTTGTATTCATTTATCCATTCATTCAGTGAGTATTTACTTATGTTTACTATATACCAAACACTGATCTGGGCCGTGAGATACGAAAATGATGAAAATACTGCCCCAAAGGGCTCACTGCCCTTGTAGGGAGGCAGGGATAAGAAGAAACTGATTTAGGAATCAATGTATAGGTGAAACGACTGAGATGTGCACAGGGACATGTACGTCTCAGAGAGGTGGGTGGCAGGGTGGCATCGTAGCTGCGGTAAGTGATGACTAGGAGTTCACCAGCTGGCCGGGTGTGTATTAAAGACACACCCAGCCTAAGAGCCTGCAAAGAAGGTGGCATGGTTTGTTCAAAGCACTCCGAGCTGTTGGTGTCATTGAAAGCAGCGTGAGGCAAGAGACAAGGATGGAGAAACAGAGCAGGTTGGGGAAGACGATGGCTCATATGCAGGAGCTGGTCACATTTCCTTGTAGGTGGCAAGGTGTCACACAAAGGTTTCAAAGAATTTTATATTAGCTGGGCTTAAGGGGAAAATCTGAGTGCAGACTGGTGTGAAGAGGTCTGGCAGTGGTCTAGGCAGGAACTAGCACAGTTCTGATTCAAGAAGATTTTATAGAAGTGGGACATCACTGGGACGTAAGGAAGAATGGAGATCAAGGATGACTCTTAGACTTCTATCTTGGAGGACAGGTACATAGTTATTCCACCAACCATGGGGCAGAATGACTAAGGAGAAGGAGGTAGCCAACTCTGGATAAACTACCTACCTGTGGGATACCACCCCCGTGGGTATGTGTGGGCTAATAATACACAGGGAGTGAAGAAGAAAACAGAGGTTACACTGTCTCCCAAGTTTCTGATTTGGGTGACCAGGTGGACAATGGTGCCGGGAACTGTGTTTGGGGGGATTGATGCAGGTTGGGAAGCACACGTCTAGTTTGGGACACAGGATGTGAGGCATCTACAGAACCACCAGGTGGGAATGCCTGCCTGGGGACCAGAGGCCGGAACCTGGACCCGGCAGAGTAGAAGTTTTTGAGACTTGAGCAACTGATCTTTGTTGAAGCCAAGGGAAGGGGTCAGTTCCCAATGGGAGGAGGGCACGAGCATAAGGGACCCTAAATCCGGGGGTAGGAGAGAGTTTTGCTGGGCATCAAATGATGTGAAGGCATCATAGAAATACAAGGAATTATGTCATGACACTGAAGGACATTCGAAATATTGTCAGTCAATGTCAATCTCAAATTACATATAAGCTAAAATTTTTAAGAGGCTATAATGATAAAAACAATGTAAATTTCATATATGAAACATCTATGTGTATATATTTCATATATTTATATGTTTTATATATTTCTATGTCCATGTATTTATGTTTTACCCTCCAGGGCCACCGTGATATGGCAAAATGAAAAGTCAGAAATGCACCAGAAACGCTGGCTTCTGACTCACCAAGCTAATAGGTCACCAGGATGTTTTATGGAGGAGAAGGAACACGGAGACAGAGACCATCCTCTTACAACTTCCTTCCCACAAAGAGATATTTTCCTCCAAAATTCCCTGAGAAAAGTAGAAGATGAAATCTATCCGCAGGCTTCTGTTTATTCTGAAGAGAACACCAGTCATTTCACCTGAGCAAAAGCTGTTTCCCTGAATTGATTCAAAACCCACATGCACCCTACAGCAGTAAGGACAAAGTCTAGGCTTTTGACTTCCCAGATCGGATTTAAGTGTGAAAGGGGTATGCTTCCTTCAGGGGCTGGGTGTAACTCTCCTACACAAGGAGAAGGGCCCCACGTGGCCTGAGGGGCCTTTTCCTTGGGGGCTACTGTTTGATGTGTTGGGTTCTAGGGTTGGGGGCCTGAGTGTGGGCTGGCGCTCCTTCACAGATGAGCTGGGGGACTCTTTGCAAATCGACTAACTACTCTTCTAGCAGTTTCTTCCTTTAGAAAAATAAATAAATAATGTGTCTAAGGGTCACGGCGGCCTCCCTGGTGTCATGCTGTGATTCTGAATCCATCAGACAAGAGGAGGTATGGCCCAGAGCAGGATCTCAGCAAACCTACGGTCTATTTCTCCCGAAAACACTAGGAGAAAGGGACCATGAAAAATCCAATCAAGGAAAGAGAATACTTAGTAGAACAGATAGGCTGCTCTTTCTAAGCAAGTAAACCCTTAGCTTTCTCATTCCTCTGCCTCAAAGTGAATATTCTGGAGCCCTGACTATCACCTCCACCAGGCGTGAGTGTTTTACTTCCCGCTGGTCTCAGGTGATCCTGTAAATTTCCTCCCAAGGCTTCAAGAGGTCAGCCCGACAAACAAGGGGCATTTTCCCAAAGGGGCACGAACCATACTTCGCTCCAACTTGGTTCCAGTTGTTAATTATATTATATGGAGCCCAACAGATGTCTCTTCTTACAGCCAAAGTGCATTTTCTCTTCATTCATATATTTTATGCTTTTGATTTACAGCTTACATATATTTCTTGGCTGACCATTCCCTGGGCTGGAGGAGCCCGGGGTGGGGGGTTGGCGGGGAGGGCAGTGCATGGCCAGAGCAGGGACCCTCCACTGGATGGAGACCTCATCCAGTTCCCGGGATACTGGTGAGTGCCAGAGTCATTTCTCCTCTGCCACTAATTTGCATTCCTCTGTATCTGTGTCCAGAGCTTCCATCATGGAGGCACAAAGGGACGCCTCGCCTTGCCCTCCTGCTGCCACCCGGCCGCGGGCGTGCCTGCTGGCCCTGCTGCATCGCAGACGGTTCCTTCTTGCTGGACCGTGATTTTCCTCCGAGAGGTATGCCAGGCTCTCAAAGGATAAGAGCTGCGATAACTCAGTTTTTCCTCTCGTCTGACTAACGAGGAGCAAACTAAATGGTGTCAGTGTAATTATCATCTGTGTCGGTGAGCACGACAGCCTAAAATGTTTAGTGATTCCACGGGACCGACCTCGGTTTGTACCACGCCTGGACCCACCCCCCCCCCCAATGGTGCCAGTCACACAGGCCTCCAGTCGCTTCCCTCCTTCCAGTTGGGTTAATGTTGGCTGCAGCTGCAGGGGTGGGGAGAGCTCAGCCTGAAGGTCACTTGCACCCAGGCTGGGGGCGTGGCTCTGTATTGTGACTTCTGCAGACAGGCCTCTGGAGTTCTTTCTTTATTCCCTTTCTCCGCTGTTTCATCTTCCTCTCTTCCACCCACCTTATCTGGTTTCCACTCTTCCAAAGTTTTGTTTTGTTTTGTTTTACAGTAGGTCCTTGTTGGTTATCTATTTTAAATATAGCCGTGTGTACATGTCAATCCCAAACTCCCGATTTATCCCTCTCCCCGACCCTTCCCCCCACCAGCCCCGGTAACCATAAATTCATTCTCTAAGTCTGTGAGTCTGATTCTGTTTTGTAAATAAGTTCATTTGTATCCTTTTTTTAAAGATTCCGCATATAAGTGATCTCATATGATATTTGTCTTTGTCTGACTTACTTCACTTAGTATGATGGTCTCCATGTCCATCTATGTTGCTGCAAATGGCATTATTTCATTCTTTTTAATATTCCATCGTATATACATACCACATCTTCTTTATCCATCAACAAAGTTTTTGCTCAAGTCGCCAATGGCCTCTGGCTCCCTAAGTGCAGGCACACTTTTCCAGCCTGTTGCTGACTTCTCAGCAGAATCTAATTCAGGGAAGCCTTCTCTCTGCCCTGTTTCTGGAACACCAACTACCTCCTTGCCAGGCTGCCCCTCCCGATTCCCAAGAGTTTCTGCAGGATCAAGCCTAGCCCTTCCCTCTTCCCCCCTCAAAACAATCCATGGCATCTCAGGTCCACGGCTTTCAAAGCCACAGATGTCCCAGCCCAGGCTACATTTCTGAATTTTATACCCACGGAATCAAATGCTACTCAGTATTTCCCCTTAATCTCAAAACTCAATTGTCCCCCATAGAACTCACCATCTTCCACCAAAATCTGTTTCTACCCCTCATGATGTCTTCCTCTCTGTGACCCACCAGACACATCAGAAATCTGTTCCCTCCCTCCCCTCCACTGACTTCATTCAAGCAAACAAGTTCTGGGACGTTGAGTCTCCAAAGGTCTCTGAATGCACTCTCTTCACTCCCCCCACCCACCAGCCATCTGACCCCCATCATCACCTGTCACCTGTAGGGATGAATGTCTCCTACATGATTTTCATGTTTCATGCCTCCCTCTTTTCAACCCTGACTTCACTAGACTAGGCTTAGGGGTGAAAAATACATGTGACACGTCATGCTGCTACTTTAAACGGTACACCTTACTCTGCGTGTGAAGTTCACAATCCTTAGTCTGGTCTGCAAAGTCCTGCATGGTGATCCCTGTCTGTGCATCTGGCCGGTTTCCCATCAGTCTCTGTGCTTTTTATTTATGTGCTTTCTATGTGCTTTCTCTCTGACTATTTATTTAGTCAATAAATAGCAAGTGTGCTTTTTACGCCGTACACTTTTCCTCATGCATAGCCCGCCATACAGGAGTTCTAGGGGTCACTTTTTCCTGCTTCGCCCCTTGTCACCAAAAGTTTTCTCAGCCTGGAACACACATATGTGCACCTACACACACACATACACACACACAATCTCCATGCACACCCACACCTGGTATCTTTTTGGAAAAAAATAAAAATTCCATGTACCAAAGTAGCTTTTAAAATGTTTATACCTGTTGACATGCTATTTTTCTCTCCTAAGAAATTTATCCTAGACTATTGACAAAACATTAAATAAAATGTAATCAATATAGAGTTATTTATAATTTTAAAAGTTATTAAATGAAATGAGAGGAATAGTGAAATAAATAAGGGCTGAAATAGAACAGAATACTTGTAGTTATTAAAATTGGGACTTTGAACCACAGCACTGCAAATTCAGCTTGAACCCCTACCCCGTGCTGTTCCAAAGACATAATAATGACAAAGTAGGAGAGAGAAAAATTATGAAAGACACAGGCACACAAAAAAGCAGGGCCACGCCTCCTAGGACCCGAGGGAACAGGAAGGCCAGGAGGTGAAATGGGCTCAGGCTGCAGACGCCTGTGTGGGCAGAGCCGGGGCTGCTGGGGTCACCGCCTAACCACGCTCCACAGAATCCCCGCTGGGAACTAGGGCAGGAAGGGGGTTCCCACTCACGAAGAGAGACAGGCAAAGCTGCTTCTGACAGCGATATCCATGGCTGCACCCCCTGTGAAGCTTGGGCCTGAGGAAGGAAGGACCATCCAGATGCAGCCGTGTGCCCAGAACTGAGCCAGCCCCTGGCGGCCACAGTGACCTGAGTCTCATGCTGCACCTGTGTCCGGGGGGGCCAAATGGTGACAAGGGACAAGCTCCTGGACTGGGGGGAAGGCAGGGGGAAGTCAGAGAACTCCTCTAGAGAGAGAGAGCCATGAACACGAAATTCCAAGAAATCACTTGCAGGAACCTCATGCTGAGGAAAACAGGTGACATGATTATCGATGGGAAGAAGTGTTTGCTCCAGGTGAAATGAGAACAACAGACTTATAGGATAAAGACCTTAAAATAAGTATGTTTTGATTCCTCAATATGTAAAGAAAAAAAGCCTATTTTTAGAAGACAAGAAATTATGAAACAAAAAGGAAAACTTGAAACGGGACTAAGTAGCCATGAAAAAAAAGGAGCCAGATGGAAATCTTGCAAATGAGCAGAGGGAAGGTTCAACAAAAAGAAGCATGAATACGACAGAGGATGATCTGGAAAGTTCTGAGAAAGAACATTTGTCAACCCAGAATTCTACACCCAGCTAAATCTTTTTCAAGAGTGAAGGAAAAATATATTTTCAGATAAACAAATGCTAAACATTTGCCACTCAAAGACTCAGCGAAAGAGCTGCTAGAAGTCTTACTTCAGCAAATATACAAGCAAGCCCAGAGGGAGGGGGTGGGTGCAAGAAATATTGATAAAATACATCAGTAAGTTTAATTAATTATTGACAATGAGAAATTATAATTATGTGTGCTTTGTTTGGTGAACCAACCTTAGACAGCCTTGATTAGGAAGGTGTGGGAGGGAAAGGACTTTAGTCATTGGGTCCTTTAAATGTGCTAAAGACTTAGTCTTGTTCAGGAGTTTGATGGAGACATGGAATAACTCTAAAATATATGTTTGTGTAATTTTTAAACAAAACTTAAAGAGAAATACAATCTATAACTTTCAAACCAGCAGAAAAAAGTAGAGAAATATATTAAAAAAAAAGGAATTCCTCAGAGAAAATAGAAAGAAAGAGAAAATAAAGATAAATGTTGATAAAGAGGGCCAGGAAGCAAGGTAGTCATAATGCCAAATGGGTCCATTATTGCAGAGAATATGATAGATTAACCTTACATATTAAAATCAGAAAATCAGTCAGATTAAATATATATATATTAATATATATGTATATGTTTCTCATAAGAGATACAACTAAAACAGAATGAATCAAAAATATTTTCAATAAAGAGCTGGAAGAAAATATCCCAGGGAAGTACTAACTGAAAGAAAATTGTTTTAGTGATATTAATATAGAAAATATAAAAATTGAAGGTACAAAGAGAGACCTTACATTATGATGACAAGAATAATCAATAATGAAGATATTTCAATTTAATTAGGAAACAATAATAAAATACATTTTGAAAAATAAAAGATTCACTAAACAAATCATAGTTTAAAGAGGAAATCATAACACAGCAATGAAAATTATGAAATATTTGGAATGAAGGACCATGACACTAGTACATACAAATACTTGTGGGATGTATCTAAAGTGGTTCTTGGAGGTAAATTTATAGCCTTAAACACATTTATTAAAATAAAGAAATATTGAAATAAATAAAAAGAAAATAGAAGAAAGGAATAGTAATATCAAGAGCAAAAGTAACTAAAATGAATATAGAGATCTAAAGATGGGTCTTTAGAAAGACTATTAAATAGAAAAAAAACCAACCAAACAACAACAAAATAACTCCAACAAGAATGAGCAAGAGAAAAAAGAAAGAAAAAGTGAAGAAAAGAAAGAAAAAAATGAAGATATTAGGAATGGAAAGGAGGCTTAATTAAGACAAAATATTCTGAAGAAGTTCATATCAATACATTTGAAAAGTTAGAAGAAATGTACAGCTTTCTAGAAAATATTTACCAATACATTAATAAAATATATTTTATTAAAAAAATGCAGAATATGTGAATAAACTTGTAATCACTAAATAAATTGAATTGTCGGTAAAATAATCGAATGCCCCAAAAGACACTATCCCAGATAGTTTTAGAGACATGGATAGCCTTAGAGTTGAATTTTTCCAAACCTTCAAGAACAGATAATCCCAACTTTACACAGCCATAAAGCCTAGAAAACAATTGAATATCAACCCAACTTAGATTTTTTTCTGGGAATGTAAAAATGGTGCTACATCTGTAAATGTCTATACCACACTAACAAATTAACAGAAAAAATATAATTTAGTATAATTTATAGTAGATTCAGAAAAGCACTGAATAAAACCACTACTCATGTTGAGTAAACAACTCTTACATAACAAGAAATATAAGAAAACATTCTTAACCTAATAACAAAGATCATCCCCAAACATAGAGCAAGCATCATTTTTTTAAAATGTTTATTTATTTATTTATTTATTTATTTATTTATTTGGTTGCAGCAGGTCTTAGTTGCGGCTTGTGGGCTCCTTAGTTGCGCAGGCGGGCTCCACATGCTGCAACTACGGAGCCAGCGAGCCACAACTAAAGGAGCCCTGGAACAAGCATCATTTTCAATGGCAACTTATCATAAGCACTTCCTTTCAAGACAGTTACAAGGGAAGGATACCCCAGATCTTGAACACTGTGCTGGGGGCCTTAGTCAATGCAGTATGAATAAAACAGAATTTTTAAATGTAAGTAATAGTCAAAAGGCTATTATGTGCAGATATTATGTACATGAAGTGGTAATTCTAAGAGAAACCGATGTATGATAATTATGAAAACTCATTCATAGTCTAATAAATGTGAGTCAAAACAAAACACTATCTTATATATCAGATGGGCAAATATTTTGGCAATGAAATTCACTAATAAGTAAACTGTAAGATTGCATTCTAATACTCCCTTGGCAGACACTTAAATTCGTATGGCTTTTCTTTTATTTCTATATATTAATGGGGATTTCTATGTATTAATGGGAACTTCCTGAGACAAAGAATATGATATTAACATCTTAAAACTTGGGTTCTGCAGTCCTGGCACGTTCATAGGCACTTAGTAAACACTGGTTAAATGAGTAAAAGAAACATGGACAGACTATTCATATGACTAGGATACATTGCTGTTTTTGTTGAAAATAGTTTCCCACTGTGTGATTGATCTTTTATAATGTTGATGGTAGTTAATCCTCTTAAGTTCAGGCAGCTGGAAAGTGGAAGAGGTGGGTTCCAGCCCAGGTGTGTGCAGGGCAAAGCCCATGCCCTCGTTTATGACATTTCATTAGATATAAGGATGTGGGATTGATGGGGCCAGACAGGTATGCAGGGACCAGGCAGAGCATGAAGGTTTTGAATGCCTTCATCGAAGGTGTTTGGGCTTTATTTAATAACTCTTCCAGGTGAAGGAGGGATGGGGCAGTATAATAGGCTTGTGCCTGGTAGAGGAGGGTGCCTGGAATTTTTTTAATTTAATAATTTTAGCAGAAGATCTAAATAGACTTTTCACCAAAGAAGATATACAGATGGCCAAGAGGCACATGAAAAGATGGTCAACATCACTAATTACAAGAGAAATGCAAATCAAAACTACAGTGAGGTATTACCTCACACCAGTAGAATGGCCATCATCAAAAAATCTACAAACAATAAATGCTGGGGCGGGTGTGGAGAAAAGAGAACCCTCCTACACTGTTGGTGGGGATATAAATTGGTACAGCCACTACGGAGAATAGTATGGAGATTCCTGAAAAAACTAAAAATAGAGCTACCATATGATCCAGCAATCCCACTCCTAAACATATAGCCAGGGAAAACCATAATTCAAAAGTATACATTCACCCCAATGTTCATTGTAGCACTATTTACAATAACCAGGACATGGAAGCAACCTAAATGTCCATCGACAGGTGAATGGATAAAGGAGATGTGGTACATATATACCATGGAATATTACTCAGCCATAAAAAAGAATGAAATAATGCCATTTGCAGCAACATGGATGGACCTTCAGATCGTCATACTGAGTGAAGTAAGTCAGACAGAGAAAGACAAATATCATGATTATCATTTATATGTGGAATCTAAAAATATGGTACAAGTGAACCTATTTACAAAACAGAAATTGAGTCACAGATGTAGAAAACAAACTTATGGTTACCAAGGGGGAAGTGGTGGGGGATAAATTGGGAGGTTTAAATAGAGAGGTTACACACCACTATATGTAAAAGATAACTAATAAGAACCTACTGCATAGCACATGGAACTCTATTCAGTGCTCTGTAATGACCTATATGGGAATCAAGTCTAGAAGAGAGTGGATATATGTATATGTATGGCTGATTCACTTTGCTGTACAGCAGAAACTAACACAACATTGTAAATCAACTAGACTCCAATAAAATAATAATAATAATAATTTTAAACAGGGGAATGACATGATCCCATGCCTGTTTGTAGGGGGAGGGAGGGATGAATAGGTAGAGCACAGAAGATTTTTAGGACAGAGAAACTACTCTACATGACACTGTAATGGTGGATACATGACCTTATATATTTGTTCAAACCCATATTATGTACAACACCACGAGGGAAGCCTGATGTAAACCAGGGACTTCAGTTAATCATAATGTGTCAATATTGACTCATCAACTGCAACAAATGTACCACATTAATTCAAGATGTTCCTAATGGGGAAACTGGTGTTGGGGTCAGGCTGAGGGAGTGTATGTGAATTCTCTGTACTTTACAGTCATTGTTGTGTGAAACTAAAACTTTTCTAAAAAAAATAAAATCTAGTACTACTAATAAAAAATGTCATTCTGGTGATAAAAGAGAGGCAGACGGGGGTGTGGTGAGGGAGACGGCGGGAGGCAGCTTCACCGCGAACACTGGGGTCACTTGGAGCGAACCTAGACCTCTTCCCAGGAGCACCGTCCATCCTGCTGCTCTGGGTGCGCTGGGAATGGGCAGGGAGCGGAGCCAGCAGGTTCCTCCCGGGGTTTTGCCTGGGGAGTGAGTGGGTTGGTGAGCTATTTCTTCTGACAGTCAAGGAAGGCCTTTGAGAGCACACCGGATGGGACTCCTTGCCAAGGCTTGCATCTCAGATAACTTCCTCCCTGTGAGGGCTACCTGAGGAAGTTGGTACATCGGTGTACTGAGTGCAAATGGCAGAAGCACTGCTTTGTGCATGACCTACATTCTGGGAGAATGGAACCGAGATGATTTGGATAAGGACCGAATGAAGCTTTGTCAAGGGAGCAACCCACACGGTTCATTTGGAGCTGCGCCCTCAGTGCTTAAAGAAACGAACAGGACTCAAAGTCAGCCTAGGCAATCTCCTCCTGCCAGATATAAAGACGTATTTAGTGGGCATATTCGGTCTTCCAAAGATTAGGAAGAAAATGAATCCTGAATCCCAGAGAAATTCAGTTTCTCTTTGAGTCTCCTTCTCGACAAGCCATGAGTCACAAGACTTATAGCGGACCACCTCATAGGATCCACTGGCCCTGGGTTTCTGCCCCCTGACTCTGAGTCTCCCCAAAGAATACCTTTGAAGACTTTCCATTACAGTTATCTATACTTTAAAAAAAAGTGAAAGTGGGTGGGTATTTGTACATTACATGTCATTCATTATTCCAAATGTAATTTTAATCAGTTTGACATGAAAGCATCTTAATATTCTCAATAATGGCACTGGTAACTTTAAATATTAAAATCCACATTAGGAATTCCCCTGCCTATGTGAAAACTGCAGTATTTGCATTATGGATTGTGAGTATGACCCAGTCTATACTTTCTGAGCTCAATTTTAGATGATACTTGTGCTGGTTCCCAAGCCCACAGCAAATGCCAGGGAGATTAGTGGTAAACAAGACCCGAACACATCAAAATTAAATGTTCCTGAATATCAACTGTAAACAAATCTTCATTATGCAGCAGGGGTAATTCTGTACCACGTGTTTGTGACACTCAGAGAAGGCTTTTAGGACACACAGCATTACCATAATTTTTTCGACTGGGGTTCTCATAGGACCTCAGATGAAGTCCCTACCCTTAATTTTAATTGCATAGGCTGCATTCTTAATTAAAAACTGTACAAATGGATTTTATGCCATGCCAAAAGAAATCCAAGTTCATTAGTTGTAAAATCTTTTAAAAATTGATGCAAATATGTGGATTCCTTAAAAGTTTGAACTTGAAGTCCTCATTTTATGTTGAGTTGCTTTTAATCTAGAGAATAATGAAGTCAGTATAAATTAAGGGTTTTTTTTTTTCTTTTTCTTTTTTGGGGAGTTATTTTCTGTCTTTCTGGTTTTACATTTTTCCTTGTAGAATGAGATTCATTTTAAATTCAAATTCCTTAGAGATTTGTAGGGGAAAATCCTTTTGACCTTTCCTCTCTGAGTTTCTCAAATGAAAGCTCATAAACCCTTTAATAATTTTGCTTATTAAGGCACAATTACATCATCTTCAGTGATAATAGAAATCAAACTTGCCAACCTATAGAATTAAGAAGAGCTTTCTCTAAATGCACATCATTTACTTATTGCTGTAAATTCATAGTTTTCTAATTTAAATAATTTTCTCCAAAATGTTATCAAAGCCACTTTGCGTTTTTTAAAAATCTTTAGACAGCTGAGCTCAGTCAAAGAAATGGAATGACCATTTTCTCTCATTTTAATTGTGTGTTGCCAAGCAGGGTACCTTGTGCACAGTGGGAATTCAATAAAGACGTGTATTTTTTGAAGGTGTGGGTGCTGAGTCTCACTAAACAGAAGGAAGCTTATCTCTTACAGACAGAAGAAATTTGGGCAGTTGGGTATATGGAAGTTAGTTATGACTAAATCATAGCCCAGTGTTTCTCTGAAAAAAAAAATGGCTCTACAAAATTTGTTATAACAGAAAAAAAAAAAATGTGCACCTATACCTTGCATAGAGCTGCTGTCCCATAGGCCAGCCACTGGTCTTACATGGCTATTTAAGTTTAAATTTAAATTAGTTCAATGTAAATAAAATTTAAAATTTGATTCTGCAGACATACCAGCCACATTTCTAATGCTCAATAGCCAGACCAGCAGGGCAGGAGGTTCTATGGGGCAGTGTTGACATGAGACGTTTTCGTACACGTATGTGTGTCTCATCCTTATCTGCCCCTGGATTTTGGTTCAGGCCATTCCTACCTCACTCCACACAAAACATCAAAACTTACAATCATTCAGCTCCTTCAAAGTGTGCCTTCTCCGTGAAGCAAACTCTGGCCTCTCCCTTTCTTATTTCCTACAGCCCTTCACATGAACCTGCTCCACAGCCCTCCTCAGGCCGGGATAGAGGATCCTTGTAAGCAGGCTCTTTTTCTTCTTCCCCAGCCACAGGGGAACTTAACCAAGGGGGTTTTCATGAAACATCTCCTGTGTGAGGATCATGAATCTCACTTACACTATTCAAGCTGACTTCCTCCCAGTATCCTGGCGTGGGTTGTGTCAGACATCAGGATGCTGTAGGTATGACCCATGTGTGACACATAACGTGAGGGAGCTGCCTGGCAGGCCCTCTCAGGTTCTCAGTGAAGGCCAGTGGCCCCAACCAGCCCCAAACGTCCTCTCCAGAAGGTCCCAAAGTGTTAGCGGAAAGCCCCTGCCACCTGAGGGCAACTTCTAATGACCACAAGCTCCTGCCTAAGCGAGGATGCACTTCACTACTACACCAGGGAGATTTAGCAGGAAAAATGAAAGCCCTGGTCAGAGTCTGAAAATCAGAGTGAAACTCTTGGCCTAGTTGGTAACCAGTGTAACCTCCGCATGTACTCCTTTCCTATACTTCTAGAATCTCAAAAAGATGGCACATGTATCAGTCAGGCGCTGCCACAGAACAAATCAACCCAAGGATCTTCCTAAAACAACAATTTTTATGCCTCGTGAGTCCGTGGCTCACTGAGTGGTTCAGCTGCTCTGGGTGGACTCGCTCATCTCGGCTGGGGTCTCGTATCTGCAGGCAGCTGGCAGGTGCCCTGAGACGGCCTTGGCTGTGATGATCGGCTCTGTGACACAGGACTCTGATAATCCAGGGCGAGTTTTCATAGTGGAGACAGAGGACAGGAGAGTGCGCAGAGGCATGCAAGGCCTCTGGGCACTGCCACGGCCCCCATCATCCATGGGCCAGCAAGAGTCAGAAGGTGGCCTGGAGTCAACAGGTGGGAGAAGAGGCCCCCTTCCTTGATGGGAAGAGCTACCAAGTCACACTGCAAAGGGCCCAGATCCAGCGAGGAATGAAGGATTGTGGTTAATTTTTTTTTCAACAGAGCAGCTTTATTGAGATATAATTCACGAACCATACAATTCACCCATTTTCAAGGGTACAATTTAATGTTTTTTGGTATATTTCCAAAGTTGTGCAATCATCACCACAATCGAATTTAGAATATTTTCTTAACAACAGAAAGAAACCTCATATCCATTCGAAATTTCTCCGCATTTCCCGCCAAGTCCCCCACTGCGGTCCTAGGCAGCACTACTCTACTTTCTGTCTCTATGCATATGAAGGTTGTGGCTATTTTTGCAATGCATCTGTCCATACAACCTCTCCTTCAAAGGACTAATATGAAACATGCTATTCCATGAACTACAGGGCCCTGGTCTAATTAGATAATCGATTTAATTTCTGATTCTATTGCACCCTGAGAGGTTAGGCTAATGGGTGCTGAGGCCAGAGCCTGAGTTCCATTGTCAGATGTCCTGGAGTTGATGTGTAATGTCCATCTTTGACCAGAACCTCGGTGGAGGAGACTCCCATGCCTGGGAGGTTTCCGAGGCAGAGGCAATTGTCCTCAACCAGGGATGTTCTGGCTTGAAATTTCATGTAAAAGCTACAATAACTTCTAGGTTAAGAAAAGTTCATGTTTTTCTCCCACTTCTTTTTTCTCTCTCCTCTTCTCCTTCTGCAAATGGAACTAGGAGTGTTGAAATGTTGGAAATAAAAAAAAAAAAAAAAAAAGGATACTCTCATGGTATTTCTGATCCAAGCAGAAGCAGAAAGTACCAAGGGATCTCATGGGAGGACCTCTTCTCAATGATTTTCAGTTGAATTTTTACAGGCCCATGAGGTTAGGAGAGTTAAACAAACTTTGGATAAATGCCACTAGCTTTTTATTCATTTATGAACTAACCCTTCAATTCTTTTGAGGTTCAACCATCAGCACTTTCTACAGAGCCTGAAAACAAAATGTTTCAGTATGATTGGAATACACAGTGTTCAGAAAATATAATAAAATGGAAAATAAGGCCCAGAATTTCATTTAATAGAATTTTTCAAAGACTTCTTCATAAATTTTGTTTACACAGAGATTCATTTGGGTCAAGTTCAGTAAATCAGCAAATAGCTAGGCTGGTCCCTGACAATTCAGCAGCCTTTCAGAATTCCAAACTTTCTGCCCAGTTGGCTTGGTCTGCCTGTGGATTCCAAATGTCTCACTGTAACGAACAGCCAGGAGAAAACTGTAAATTTGATCCTCCAAGCAAAAGGAAACAGTTGAAGATTTGCACCATCGTGGATCCGACAAAGCTGCTAGAACGAAATGTGTCCTGATGAATAACGTGGAGATCATCTTCCCAAATTTACCCCTACCCCTCGCCGCCCGCCCCGCAGGACAGAAGGAGCCAGACAAACTGAGACATTACATCAGGGAGGAGGGAGGGGGAAGGGGGGTGCTTACTAAGCACCAAGCCCAGCACATTGCATTGGTAAATGCCCCCTTTTTCCAGAACTATTCAGGAGATGGAGGAGAGAAGCAAAGAGAGAGGAAAGAAAAGTCGCTATGAAGGCTCAATACCTTTAAGTGCTTTGTTTAAAAAGAGAAAAGCGCCAGGAACACAGGAAAGTGAGCTGAAGGGAGACACCAGCCTCCCCTGCCAAACCAGCCTTTTCTCTGTAAAGCTTTTGTTTCTTCAAAGGTTCCATAAAGCCTGAAAGGAAAAGAAAGGAGGACTAGAATGTCATTCTTTTCAGATCTTTCTTTTGCAGTTGACTTTGATTTTGGACTCCACAGCCTGCCTACCTTGGCCGTGCTTTCCTTCCCCACCCCATTTTGGTTCCATGAATTAAGTTTATCAGCCGGTAAGGGGCTTGTCGTTAGCAATCCAGGTAATAGCATACACAGGATCCATTTGTATGGATTCCTTTACACCTTGAAAAGCAACATCTTGTCCTGGACTTCCCCATTTCAAAGACTTACCTGAGACTATTTCACAGACTCTTGGAACTGCAAGAGTCCTAGAGGACCCACGGAGTGTAATTGTCAAGCCGTGTGCCAGAAAAAAAAAAAAGCACACAATGCAAAAAGCTTTTGGTTTGTCCTAGAATCCTAAGCTTTACCAAGAAACTTTAGACCCCTTCTAAATACCTCTTGGCTCCTTCCCAGGAAGAGGAACAGTAGAAGGTGGTGAATAGTTAAGGACGGTGTTTTCTTTTTTACCCCTTCTCCCAAGCTTCTTTTATCAAAAACAAATAAACAAAGGCCTCAGTGCAAACTCTGCCCTCGTCTATTCTTGCACTTTCTCTTCCTAACCACCAGCCTCCCTTTTCTCCCTGCAACGGCCAACCCCAGGTCTTTGATCTTTCTAATTCACACGTGAGTTCAGATATTTGAGTACCTGTGATTTCCAGACATTGTAAAAGGCGCTGAGAGGGCCTAGGTGAGCAAGACGTAGTCCCGTCCCCAGGCATCTCCTAGACCAGCGAGAGAACTTGCAATACTGTGTGATAAATTCTCACCGGAGGTATACACTCAGGATTCCTGGCACCTACAGAAGCACTAACTATGATGGGGAGGTCAGGGATGATTTGGGGGCAAGGGGGGGATATTTTAACAGGATATTAAATATGAGGTCAGAGTTTTCGAGGCAGAGGAAGGAGAGGAAAGTGCTGCAGGAACAGGAACGCAGCGCAGCAAGTGCAGTGGAGGGGACGCTGTGTCTAGGAGAGAGAGAGCCTGCCAGGCGGAAGCTCAGTGCCTGCAGTGCAGAGGACGGGGGAGCAAAGCCAACATGGCCACCGGTGAAAGGCCTTGAGTGCCCCGAGGAGGCACCTGGGCTGTGCCCACCTTGGATGGTACCAGTGGATGGTTGGGAGGTGCCCTGAGAAACGGGAGGACCAAGAACAAGATCACCTGCCAGGAAGCTGTGTCATCATCCAAGCAAGGAAGGGGCAGATGTACCTGAAGGAGGCTTCAGAGGGGAAGGGATAAGACTCAGTGACTGGTGGCCAGTGGAGAAGGCCTGGAAGGGAAGACTCAAGGCTGCCTGAGAGGTCTAGGTGACCTCAGGAAGGTCACAGTGATGGCATCGGTGCAGAGGCAAAACCACTGGGAAAATGTCAGGGGCAGGCATGAGGAAGTGACTTCGGCTGGGGTTGTTTATGGTGTGATCCACCCAAGTGGATTGTCTAGGAAGGCTCTGGAAATACAGGGATGATTCTGAAGAGGGGTCTGGAGAGAGAAATGTGGGATCCAGGAGCATGTCAAGCACAGCTGAAAGCCTTGGAAAGACTGAAATGACCCAGAAACATTCCATAGAGGAGCTGACAGACCATAAAGTATCATGACATGTGCAGATATAAAACGCCATAAGATACAGGCCTTGTCCCCAATCTCACTCACCTGTCTTGCAAAGAGGCAAAGTATGTACACATATCAGGAGGAGAAGATGGACATCAAACCAGGAAATGCAGTAAGTTGCTACAAGCCATGGATAAAGAGAGCATTCACTGATTACGCTGATAGCTCGTAGGAAAGAATGTTGAGGGTAGAGGATGAGAGAGAAAGAGGAGGAGGCAAGGAGAGCGTCTCAGAGGAAGGAAGGCTTGAGCTGGTCTCTAAAGGCAAAGGATCCCACATGCTGAACGAAGAGGGAAGGCAGCCCAGGGGCCAGCAGGACCACGAGGAGCGGTTCTGGGCATCTGGGACCACCGGGCCTCAGCTGGGAGTAGGGGGTGAGGGGCAGAGGTCATGGTACGGAAGAGGCTGAGAATATTCTCAGAGGACAGATTATGGGGGCATTTATGGCAGGAAAAGATACTTGGACTTCATCTTGTAATCAAGGAGGAAATACCAAAGAATTAGGTGAGAGGGTAACATGATGAGACTTGCAGTCTTGAAAGGTTGTTTCGGCCGAGGATGGAGGAGGATTTGCAGAACTCTGAGCTGTAAGGAAAGCAGACCAATCAGAAGGCCAATCTTTCTGCAGATGAGAAAGAGTCATGGTTTGAACTGAAGGCAGGAGAGGGACCACAGACGTTAAGAAGAGAAAAGAGAACCAGTAGGAACTTGTCACTGTTACAGCTGCTGAGGAATAAGGTAGTGAAAAGACACCTCTCAATTCCAGGCTGGGGCCCGGTTGACGTGGGTTCTGCTGACCTAGATGGAGAACCAAAGCAGAACTGCTATTTAGGGAAACCAGTGAGGTGAGATCTGGGGAAAGGGAAGGGGCTGAGAAAAATTATCCTCAAGCTCTGTTGTGGGCTGTTACACCCACACCACCTCAGCTCCAGACTGGGCACTCCTGTCCATCTTATCTTTATCATTGGTGTGTCTAGGTTGAGCCCTTATATCATAGTTTTACCATTAAAATGTTGAAATACAAATCATTACAGTAAAAATATATACTCAGATCTTTATCTACAGACATTGACCCATTCCAGGCTTCTCTCAAATTTTAAATAAGTTATCTTACTGCTAGAAAACCAACTAGACACAGCTAAATTCACTTACCAACAAAAGTAATGATACTACATGGGTGTCTAATAGGACTACTTCACCAATCCTTGAGGGAACACAAATTCTTCTTAGTCGGCTCATTGAAGTCCTAATTTGAATTTCCATCATAGCATATTTTCTGTCCCACCAGTGTGAAATAATGTCGCGGGAAGAAAGTATAAAATTTACACAAATAGTAAGTACCAGATAGTCCAAAATTTTTCTGAGCATAATAATGTCTTCCAGAGATTGAAACATGGATTATCTGCAAATAATTATCCAACAACTATGGTGTAATGGCATTACTCATCTATTTTCTGGGATAATATCATCCTTGAAAACTACCATGTGTTTGCTAAGCAAACCTATCACCTCTTTTAGTATATTCATAGAGTAAGTTTTATGACAATTCTCTGTTCTTCCCAAAAGCCAAGCCAAATATTTGTTCTCCTAAAATAGCTAACAAAGCAGGTGCCACCAAAAAAAAACAAGAAGACAATTGAAAAGAATTTATACTACAGAACTTGAATTTTTTTAATGTAAAAAATATAAAATTCATCTTTTTAAATTGAAAAGAATTTATAATATAGAATTTGAATTTTTTAAATGTAAAAAAATTGAAAATGCACCTTTTTTTGGTGCCTATTTGCCTGTTGACCCCAATTCTACTAAAGCTCTCTCATTTGTAGAAGGACCTTGAGAAAGGAAAGCATAGCAAATATAAAGGCAAAGGAGGGGGTGAGCTGGATAAACAGAAAATATGAGACAGAAATACTCTGAATGCACACCTGCAAGTCTCCCAACCAAGTCATTGCCACTTGTCCACATCAGAGCTTGAGAAAAGGCTTCAGTGGTCATTTTTCCAGTTTCCTCTGTCTGGGAGTCTGTTTCCATTGAGGATGTAGAAAACCTCGGCAGTTCTTTGCTCCCACCCTAACAACAAGAAAGAGCATGGCATAATCTACAAATCTTACATTTTCTTCAGCTGATGTCACAAGGCAACTAGGTAAACTGAATTCTGACAAGCCTTTCTTAGGAGACATGAGACATAATAATGGTTTCACTTTTGGCAGTGCACACGGGGAAAAGAGGCAGACACCATGAGAGCAAGGAAGAAGAAAAAAGCTGACATCTTAACAAACTCTTAGAGACCAAGTGTGGGCTACAGTGAGAATTTCAAATCCCCAGACACAAAGGGAGACCACAATCCCTCACAAGCTTTTTTCTGGGGGTTACTACTAGGTGCTTACAGGAAAGATTGGAGGAAGAGAGAAGATTTATAAGCCCCCCTCATTAGCACGTATACACTAAACCCTACTTCCCAGAACCTTCTCTCATATTAAGGAAAAATCTTAAACCTTTAAGGAAGGGACAGGAAATCCCTACCCAAACCCTAGGACACAGGCAAAGACCCCTTTGATTCCGTAGAAGAGGTAAAAAAAAAAAAACCATATCTCTCTCTGCTCTGGCAGGAAACTCTCCCTCATCAAAGATACTTTTATAGATATGTAGCAAAATTTGACTGCCCATGGCAAGGGGAGGGTAGAAACACTAAGGAAACCCCAACCTTAATGTACAGATGTACAGAGCCTGCCTAAGACTGAGGATAGGCCAGGAGAACTGAGAATCACCCCCTAATATCACCTTGAGCCTTGCACCAGGTACAAGCAAAAGTAGTCTACCACTGTGAGTGCAGATCAGAGTGAGAGACCCCCAGTTTGCAAAGGTATATAGGGACTGTTGAAAACTAAAAATGCAACAGGAAATCTGAAAAACTCTCAGGCAGCAGCCAAGGTCCAGACAAGACAAAAGACTGCAGCAGCACACCAGTGGAGGAATTTCAAGTCTGTGGAGCTTTAAATATAACTATAGCAACAACAAAACTATATGCAACTTAGCTAGTGAGCAGATTGGCTCAACATCCCACACTAATGACTGGACAGAGGAGGAATCATGCCTATTTTGAGCATAAATATGTTTTACCTCAGGATCCACTATTCTTCTCCACTTAATGTCCTTCCTTCAACTAAAAATTACAAAACACACACACACACACACACACACACACACACGCAAGAGGGGAACAACCTTTCAAGAGGTAAGACAGTCAACAGAAACAGACCCAGAGTTGAACCAAATGTTGGAACTAACAGGATGGAACTTCAAAATAACTGTAGTCAATATGTTAAGGATCTAGTGAAAAAATGGACAAATTTGCATGAAAAAAATGGGGGAAGTTCAGCTGTGTGATGGAAATTACAAAACAGAGCCAAATGGAAATGCCAGAAACAAAACACAATATCAGAGATAAAGAATTTCTCCAATTGACAAATTAGCAGTCTGGACAGAGCAGTAAAAACAAATAGTGAATTTGAAGCTAAACCAATAGAAATTATCCAAACTGAAAAACAAAAAGAAACAAAAAGAGTGGTGGCAGGGGAGAGACACAGAACAGAACTCTCAAAACATGTGGGATGATATCAGATAGTTTAACATACTTGCAGATACAGTCCCAGAAGCTGAAAAAGGGAATGGGGCAGAAGAAACATTTTAAGAGATAATGACCAAGCATTTTCCAAAATTAAAGAAAAACAAATCACAAACCAAGAAGCTTAAGGAACTTTGAGAAAGATAAATTAAACACACACACAGACACACACACAGACACACACACACAAACATGCTTTAATACATCATGGTCAAACCACTAAAAAACCTAGAGAAAAACTTGAAGATAGTCAAAGAAAAAGAGCATTATATACAGAGAAACAAAGATGAAAAATATTGGAGACTTCATGTCTGAAACTTTGAAGGCCAGCAAATAATAGAGTGACATTTTTAAAGTACTGAGAAAAAAACCCTGCTAAACAAGAATTTTATAGCCAGTGAAGAAAATACCTTTCAAAGGGAAAGTAAAACAAAAATTTTATACAAACAAAAGCTGAGCAAATTCATCACCAGAACTGCACCACAAAAATACATTAAAAGAAATTCTTCAGACAGAAGCAGTATGCCACTAGAAGGAAATTTTGTTCTACCCAAGGCATGCAGAGTTCCAGATGGTAAAAATGGTAAATATAAAATAATTTTTTAAAGATTTTAAATTTCTTTAAAGGATATTTGACTTTCTAAAGCAAAGATAGCAAAAATATATTGTGGGTGTATAACATGTAGAGTAAAATGTGTAACATTAGCACAAGGGATGGGAGAGAAGAAATAAAAGTTGACAGTTATGAGATTAGTGCATGCTACTCAAAGTGGTATAATAGTATTTGAAGGTGACTGAGATAAGGTAAGGATGTATATCACAAACCCTAGAGCAGCCTGTAGAAATATATAAATGGTATGACTAATAAGCCAATTGTGGAGATAAAATGGAATCGTAAAAATCACTCAATCCAAAAGAAGATAGGAAATGATGAAAAAGAAAACAAAAGTTTTCCTTTTCAGCTGGGACAAACAGAAACCTAATAGCAGCCTGGTATATTTAAATCCAACCATATCAGTAATTACATTAAATGTAAATGTTTTATAAATCCCAATTAAAAGGCAGAGATTGGCAGATTGGCCAAAAGAGCAAGACCTAATTATATGCTATCTCTAAGAAACCCACTTTAAATATAAAGACACATAAAGGTTAAAAATAAAAGAATGGAAAAAGAAATAAAATTTAATCAAAATATTAAATCAAAAGATTAAAATAAACCTGAAGTGACTACATTAATATAGGACAAAGTAAACTTTGGTAAAGAATGTTACCAGAGACAAAGATAGGCATTAGATAATAATAAAGAGGCGACTTCATCAAGAAGATATAATTTTACAAAATGTATATGCTTAATAACAGCTTCAAAATACATCAACAAAAACTGGTAAAACTGAAAGGAGAAAGGAAAAAAATCTACAATTATAGTTGGAGATTTCAACTCCATTATTAGAGTTCAACTCTATTACCAGTATAATTAGAAAATAGCCACTCACACAGCCTTTTCAAAAGCTTATAGTTGTGTCAGGTGGAGGGACCCCTTCAGATTTTGTGCCTGACTCTTTGGACCTGTGTGTGTGGAATTCTAAGGAAAGTCAGAGCAATGAGGCACAGGGGTCCATGTGAGCAAACATCAGGACTCATGCAGTCATGCTGTGAGCATCTCTGGCTTCTCCAGTGCTTTTCTGGGCCATAATAACTTTGGAAGGCATTGGCTCCAATTCAGCCACCCTGTACTTCTTCTCATGCATTTACCCACAAGCATTTATTTATCAAATTTTCCTTATGAAATGTTGCATCTGTAGATTTTGCTCTGTACACCAAAACTTCAGTAACTACTGATTGAATGGGATGCTGTGAATGAACCAGACATTAATCACTTTGATTAATAATAACACGTAACAGTATCTCAGACCAAATCAGAGCACCACACAGCCCTCATAGGTTGTTTCATATGTGTCTTTAACATCTGAAACAAACTGGTTTAACTATAATTACACCAAGGCAGTTGGATGAGAGAGAGAGAGTAGGAAACTGGCAAGAAATTTTTTACTATCTCATGATTAAAATAGTAATAATAACAATAATAATAATAAACGCGCTAGAAAGTGCCTCTGTGTCCCAGGAACTATGCTGATATCTCTGCATTGACTCCTTCAGTCCTCCCAACAGTCCTCAAGACACAATTGGCCACATCTTGGGGATGAAGGTCATGAGTATTGTGGATGTTTTACACTGTCTGCCCAGGTCACTCAGCTAATAAATGGTAGAGTTGAGATTCAAACCCAAGTTTGCCTGAATGAACAAACCTCACTTGAGTATGTTGGCTAAGAACAATGACTTTGAAACCAAGTATTTATTGGACATTCACTTTGCTTAAGAAACCTATTAGAAGCTATGAGGGCAGGTGGGCTAACAGTGGCTTTATGGATATTCAGGGGGCAAGGCAAACAGCCTCCGTCTCGTAAAGCCAGCTCCCAGGACCACAATCAGAGGGCACAGGTAATTGGAGGAAGGTTGCTGATGGTCATTTCAAAGGGCAAACAGATTAAAATCTATTCTCCTGCCTTCCCCAAAACAGCACTTGTTCTTAGGGATAGAATAAAAATAGCCTTTAAATTGACTTCACCATCTGTTTGGAATAATTTTGCATAATGTGAATAAGCTTTCTAATTTATCATCTCAGATTAGTATCAGAATTTTTAGAGGGAGATGCAAAGATTGAATTCAGTCCTTGTCGATCAGTATCACAGATTTTATTTTATACATAAGAAAAACTGAGGTGGGGAGACATGATTGTTCCCACTATCATTTATTTAGGGGTTAAATGGGCAAAAACTCAGTTTGGGGCCTAAGAAGTCTTTCTAGTTACTTTTCGAAGGATTGTGGTTTGAGGGTGATGGGTGCTGGAGGGTATGAGCATTCCAAATGCTGCCCAGGAAGGGATGTAGTTGTGTCGTCCACTCTAGACATCCCAGCAAGGACGGTCACCCTGGCCGTCCTGGAAGGGAGCTTCGCTGTGACCCCGCAGGGCACACTGAGTCCCCAGTGCAAGCTGCACGCTCCACATCTGCAGCTGGCTGCACACACCACCTTACACGTGTCTCCCATCGCCCGGCGCACACCCGCCCCTGTGCGCTCAGGGACCTGGCCTGGGTACCAGGAATGATGTGAGGCTGTGAATGGTCTGGACTGTCTCTGATATATGATGTGAGGGGGAAGGAGACTGGACGGAGGGAAAGGCTGTGAGGATTACTGAGCATTCCACTTCCAATTTCCTGACTCCCCCCTCTGGCAACGTAGATGGGCCTGGCTTTAGGTCAGTAGAGGTGGCGGGACTCTGTGCGTGAACACAGGCGGGAGCACGTCCCCCAACCAAATTGCTTATTTAGAAAACCAACCTGAAACAACCCACTTAAAAACCTTTAAAAGCTATTAAATTTCTATATATTTTTCTTCATAACTAATACATATGTCATTTTTGACAAGATGCGTGTTACTGGTACCGTGACGCAAGCTCGGGAATGAACAGTGTTGAGTTGCAGATATAATAAATAATTATTTGAGTATTTATGCCGGCGGTAACCTATGCACTTAACTAGAATGGCACTTTATTTTCTTTCATCCTTCTGGTATGTTGATGAAGAATATATCCTGGGAAAAAAGGAACATGGTTTCCAAAGGGAGCAGAATCCTGAGTGTCTCATGGAGCCTTGAAAATGCTTGTGTTTCGACAAAGTCCGTCAGTTGCGTAAAGAAAACCAGATTCTAATGATTACTGCCCAAACCAGCTCGGGCAAAGTGAGCAAAAAAATCTTTCTTCTCTTGTTTAGCATCTTTTTTTTTTTTTTTTTTTTGTCCTGGTTCAAATTGGCATACACT
Source organism: Balaenoptera acutorostrata (assembly GCF_949987535.1). Taxonomy (NCBI): domain Eukaryota; kingdom Metazoa; phylum Chordata; class Mammalia; order Artiodactyla; family Balaenopteridae; genus Balaenoptera; species Balaenoptera acutorostrata. The sequence continues at coordinate 3,788,457 of NC_080079.1, read as the reverse complement.
TGGAAAGTGTGCTCACGGGAGAATTTTAATTTATTGATGCTCCTTTGCCCTTACTGTACATTCCGGGTTCCTATGTGAGTATAATGGATGAAGCAGATGTTTGACACCACAGCACCTCTTCATAACTCCACTCTTCAAAAACAGTTTTACAAGTACTTACTCGCATTGGTTCCCATTCCTCACAGGAAGCTGAGGTCATCGTGAAACCTGAGGCTGGGGCAGGAGCCTGCAATCATGTGCTTTGCAGCTGGGCCTCCATCTTCTGAGCACGTTAGCGATTTATGAAACAGCCATAATTTTCAGCTTATGGACAAAGAAATAAAAGTGTTGACACCATTATCGTAACATCTGTGAAGGGAAAAATATGAGCCGATTTCTAAGTGCACAAATGGTACCAGAGTTATAAAGATTCTTTTATGCTTAATTGTATTCATTATCAGCGGTAATTATTTCAAACACGAGCAGTTTCTTCCAATTTAATGCCAACCTAAAAGGTTAAGACCTTCCAATAGAGGCTTTTCGACCTCATGATTTGTTGGGTCTGCAAAGTTACGCTAATTGGGAAGCAAGAATGGCTTCTGAGGGCACGACTGCCTTGGTTTCAGCTTGTCTGTGTGGAGCAGATCTCTGACTGTTAACATCACAAAAGGGCACTTCCAGGCAGGGTCTAAAAGGATTTCCTGGCTTGCACTGTGAGCTGTATTTTTATCATCAGCGGAGTGACTACTGAGGGCTCCAGCTCTCCACCCCCTCCCTAAGCATCCTTGGAAAGAAACTTCTGCAATTTTGGGTGCTGATGTTGAATAAGGCACTGCGGGAGAAGGCCCCAGAGCACTCTGGCATGTCACTTACGTATGAGAAGCTGACCTCCTTGGCTAAGGTGATTAAGGTGTGTCCTCCCTGTGTCAGCAGATAAAAACCACGGTGACCGACACAAGCCCTCCTGTTCACTGTGGGCTGAGGTGACCCCGGAATCTTCAGCCTTCATCTAACAGGTACCCGCTTTTAAGTGGCAGCTGTCTTCAGAGGATTGTGGTCGTGAAGACAGCTAGTGGCAGAGGAGTTGACAGAGCCACCATCATGCTGGATAAGTGCATGACATCAAGTGCATGTGTGTGTGTTTGTGTGTGTGTACATCGTCTGCACGTATGTGGGCATGTCTGGGGAGTTGGAGAAGAGGTAGAGAGGGATCCACTGTCACTTTCTAAACAAGCTCTGACTTAGCTCAAACTTTTTGCCTATAAGGCGTATTTGGGCGCAGCCCTGGCGATGTTCTCCCGGCTACGCTGAGGCACACAGCCTCCTCCTTGGTAGAATGCAATTCGGGAGCCCGGAGTGGTTTTCTCAGCCCCATCCATCACCTCCTGCATCACCCTGTTCCTTGATGCTGAAAATCAGTTGTCAAAATACTAGGAACCTGACCCTGTTTCATCTCTTAATTCCTCTCCAGCTATTTAAAACCAGCCATCCCTGCGCATTAACTGTAATAAATCCCAGCTTGCATTAACTTTCAGAAAGTCTGCTGTCGGCCCTCGAAGATGTCAGCTTCATGGGACCATGGGACTTTCTTCTATGTTGACACATTTACCCCACTGCTAACAACAGCTTCTGGCACAATGGGTCTCCTCTTAGCTTAGATACCCTAGAAAACAGCTAAGGCAGGCCTTGCAGGCTGATGTCTTACTTAAAGGTGAAATTCCAGGGCAGAGAGAGAGAAGGAAGAGGACAATTGAAATAGGGTGGGAAGCGAGTACAGGGCGATGTGTTATCTCCCTGGCCCTGCTCTGCAACAGACTCCAAGCTACCAGACCACGGCTTGACAGGTGTACCCTCTCAGACTGGTGAGATGTCACCAGGCAGACCGTATGGAAAAACCATGCCCGGAGTTGTGTCCCCTGCAGGGAGCAATGCAGAGGGACTCACCCGCCTATCCCTGTCTCCCGCTGACCACAGTGCTCCCAGAATGCAGGCAAATCCCCCTCCCGTCTGGGTTGCATCACTGGAAGCAGCCCCTCGTCTCACGATATAAAGTCCATCTGCTTACTCGGCTTTGGCACTCAGGCATCTAAGCCCACTTGCTCAGGACTGTGCTTCAAGACTAACGCTGCTCGTGGGCTGCTCTGCCCCTCCACCAACCTCACAGGCATAGAGACTTCATAATCCACGTGCCCATCATATCTTCCAGGTTGACCAAAAGGCAGTCCCAGAAGACAACTCTGCACCCTCCAAGGCGTGAAGCTGAGCCTTGCACGGTGCAAGACAAATGACCCTCTGTTTGGTACCTGGTGACACCTTTAACAGAAAATGATAATAATCTGACAATGATTCCCTTCCAGAAAGTAATTTGGACGTGTGCCGATGAAGAGTGTCTGCCAGACTGCAGTGCACTTGTCTTTCTTCTGCCCACCACAGCAAATTCAGGTCAGATAATTAGCACTCATCTTTATGACTTATGCTTTCTGAATTTCTGCAGTACTAGGAGTAGGAGGTAAAAGTTCTGAAACCTTCCATGAGGTTGTTGTTGCCATGGCAACCACTCCCTTGGAATTCTCAGACTTATTCCCAGTCGGTGAACAGAAGATGTTCCAAACCAAATACTGAAAGAGTCCTAAAAGCCAAGCAGAAGGTGGGAGGGCTGGAGGTTTGGGCGGCCCCCAGAAGGCAGCAGTGAGGACCAAGTAGTCCAGGAGGACAAGGATTCCCCCTCATTCTGCCTCTCGACTGGCCTAGGGACCTGTGCCCCCCACACCTGTCCTCGTAACGTATCCGTCAGGGTGCTCCATGCCCAGCCTCGTCAGAGCAGTGTGGGCTGCATCTGGGTGATGTTCAGAAGGGGACGGACCTCTCACTAGCTCCTGCCTCTGCAACCAGCCCGCTGCATGCCCATCGGTCAGCCACGCCCACTTTCTGGGTATCAGCGGCAGCATCTCTCTATAAATGAAGGCTTCAGGCTGGCTACCTCCCAAGTTCTCTTTCTGTTCTAGGGCATATGATGCAGCTATTAAATGGAATCGCTGAAGTTCTGGTTAATGGCTGGTTGGTTTGGGATCTTCTCCTGTAGGGCACAAACTGAGATCCCCAGAGAGGTGAGGTTGAGGCTGCCCCGTCTGTAGAAAGTTCCTTGCAGGAGTGATAGCGCTAGGTCTTTCTTCAGACCTTGGAGGGAGCAGGGTATTGTGCTCGCCTTTAGTTGGTTTGATCAGAAATCATTATCAGTAAATTTCCTGTTTGTCTTCAAGTCGTTTCCAATAATACTGTGAAGAATAGGGACAGCAAGCAGAGAAGAGGACATTTCGGTCCCCGTAACTAGCTCGAGAGAGGCTCTGACTACTGCACTTCTTCAGATGAGGAGACAGAGGTTCAGAGAAGTCCCGTAGCAGTGAGCCACAAAGACAGGACACGCGTGGAGGCATTCGTCCCGGGCCTCCGGCTCTGCTCAGTGTCAGCCTCTCTTCAGCATCTTCTCAATGTGAGAAGGAAAAACACCTACCCGGGTCTCAGGGACCCAACTTTATTACTAGGAGAAGCCTACGGATTTGAACTTGAACCTTGACCTTTTCTGGCTTGTGGGAAGTACTTTGCAAACAGTGGATTGCAGTCCTGCCTGGAGGAGGTGTGGATGTGGGTTCAATTTTTTTTTTTTTTTAAAGCTACCCACAGGAAACTTTATCACGTCAAATCTTTCCTGGTTTTCTCACACTAGTTCTTTTTTTTTTTTTTTTAATTTTATTTATTTATTTATTTATGGCTGTGTTGGGTCTTCATTTCTGTACGAGGGCTTTCTCTAGTTGCGGCAAGCGGGGGCCACTCTTCATCGCGGTGCGCGGGCCTCTCATTATCGCGGCCTCTCTTGTTGCAGAGCACAGGCTCCAGACGCGCAGGCTCAGTAGTTGTGGCTCACGGGCCCAGTTGCTCCGCGGCACGTGGGATCTTCCCAGACCAGGGCTCGAACCCGTGTCCCCTGCATTGGCAGGCAGATTCTTAACCACTGAGCCACCAGGGAAGCCCTCAATTTTTAAGATATAGAATTACTAGGTCAAACTTAAAGAGAAAGTCTTTGAATCTGCCCTCCCGGCTGGGGAGGAAGTGCGGGGTGAATGGCCATCTAGTGTAAGAACAAAAGTGGAAGAGGACAAGGAACAGGAAACCCTCTCAGAGGAGGTGATGGAGCAGGTCCCAGCCCATCTGCAAATCCTCCAGGAGGAGGGGGAGACCCAGGCGGGTGGATGTCGCCTTAGAGACAGTTGGCCCCCGGTGTGTGTGGGGAAGTTCTGGGTCCTCTTTCCAAAGCACCGTTGGTGGCCTTTGTGCACCCTTTCTTTCAATCAAATGCGCCTGAAATTTCTCAAGATCCAGGAGGATGATGGTTTGTACATGAAAAGCTACCTCTCCTTGAACAGCTTTTAAAAGTCTAATTTAAAATTTCAGTGTGCTTTGGGGGGATGGAGGAGACAAGGGGAACGCAAGCCTAGGGAGAGGCAAGGCTGCAGGATTTAGAAGAAAGCAAAGAGGCCCTAAAATATGCATATGCCCCATGAGAATTTGAGCACTTGTCCCCCCAAATTTAAGGTCAGTGTATAGTATGGCATGCCAGAGTGAACAGCAAATGTCTTAAGCTATTTGGTTTTTGTTTCTGATTTTTTTGAGTTTTAAGTAGTTCATTCATATCTGGGAACGAAGCATCCATGTCTTAAATCTGATTTATAAATATGTCTTGTTCCACACCAATTTAGAATTCAGACCCCTCTATCCCGTACTGAATTAAAATACCCAAGTCTGCCAGGAGCAGTCAGCTGAGATGAGTTTGAGGTTTGGGGTTTTTAAAATTTTGTTTTGTCTTATTTTTTTAAAACTACAGTATGGAATGATTTTAAGCAAAATTCCCAGGAAGATAACTTGGGCCAAAACAATCAAATGCTTAATGAACTCAGTTCCTGAGCCTGCTATTTTTATCCCCACTTGCATCCCCCTCCCACTGCAGCTGGGGTGGCAGCATGGCAGCAGAGAGGCAGAGCCGAACTCGGCCCTCGCAGACAGTGATGGAGCTTGGGAGGGGGCCCGTCGGCGGCAGATCTGTAGCTTAGTGCCATCCCCCCCAGCCCCCCCCCCCCCCACCCAGCGGCACTTCTGGGCTGGCACAGGGACAGATGCCGAGACATCCCGGCTGCTCTCCGAGAAACCACTTCCAATTCCTTGGCAGGTTGCTAATAAACATTCACAGCAGGAAGGAGGCCATATCTGGAACCTGGAAGCGTGTTTATAAGAAACGCTCATGAAGTCATCGGGGTCAAAGTTGATCTTCCTGTTATTGAACTTGGCTGAGAATGTTCCCGTGGACTTTGGCAGCCAGCCGACATTCTTCATTTAAATGGAGTCGTAGGGAAAAAGGTAAGGGCGCACCTTCAGAGAATGCCGAGCCAGCCAGGATGCTGCCAAGGCAAGCGGGCATCCTGACCAATGCCTCTCCCTTCCCGGGGAGGTGCTCTTTGCGGGGCCACTCTCAGAAGCTCGGCTTAGAGCAGTGGGGCACCTGGTCCCTTTGGTCACACAGCAGTCACGCTGCATGTACTGACCCCATGTCACTGACCTGATGGCTTGGGAGTAGCCTTGGCTTCCCCTTCTCCTGACTGTGGGTGTGACTGTGGCCGGTGGTGTCTTGTCTCTGTCCCAGGGCTGTGCAGCTGGCCAGCAGGGCTCTGACTCCACCAGCCACGGGACAAGGGGTCATCTTGCAAACCCGCCATTCACTGAGGCCCCTATGTTTCTTTCCTGGGAAAGTTTCCAGTGGGGTCGTCCATTCACACCAGTGAGTGGTGAGGCACGGCCAGAGGGCTCTTGCAGGAAAAACACACAATCACAAAGCTTCATTCTCTAGGTTAAGGAGGCTTTTATGAGCCCTAGCAAAGCCGACTCCCACAAGCTGTGAAACCCCGGGGGCATTTATCATCTACCTGCGATGGCTGTTTCCACATCAGGGTCTCTGTGGGAAGCGCTTGCTCGCTGGGTGGTTTGTTTTTTAACTGAAGCTGTTACAGGCTCTCTGCTGTGACGGCCCCAGCTTCTACCATCACGGGAGGCTTCTTACTTTCTTCACCATATTGAAAAGGCATTTCCTAAATTCATAATGTTTTAGACACATTATGGTCTTAGGATTGGATTGTGAAGTCTGCGTGGAAGAGGGTCTGGCCTGCCCCTCAACTCTGGCCCCGTTTCCTTAAGGAATTGGTGAATGCAAATACTACAGTTTTATATTTTTACAGCTGCCCATATTTTCTCATTTAATTCTCATAACTCTGGGAAGGAAGGCAAGGGTTATTATTCCCATTTCTCAGATAAGGAAATGGAGGTTAAGGAAACATGTGTGATGCACAACTGTGCATTTTAGCACCAGGAGCCGAACCCAGGGCTTCTGATCCCCACGTGGCCTTTCTCCACCCTCCAGCCCCCTCCCCATCCCGGGGTAGCTCATCACTGTGTACACAGCCCCCAGCCTCTGCCAACGCTGGGGCCCTAACCTGGCTTCTCCCACCTCATCATCCATCCCTCCAGGCACAGATGAACAACAAGCCCTCAAGCACTGGAATTCCGTGCACAAGGTTAAGTCTTTTATTTTCCTTTTAGAATTGTCATTCCTTTAGGTCATCTCATCCCTAAATCTTCACTCAGGTATGTTGAAGGCTGGTCCTAATGCTTGTGTATCTGAGGGGCCCGTACACACATGCCCACAGCCTGCAGCAGCCAGAAGCACCATGCTGGGGGTCTAGGGAGGGAGTGAGAATTGAAAGATGCACACGGAGTGCCAGCAGAGCTCCCCGGGGGTCCTGGAAACCCTCGGGAAGGGAATAGGACTTCATGGAGATTCAAGTCGAGATTGTCTTTGACTTAAAGCACGGGGAGACTCAAGGAAGCCGGACATCTGGGGACCCTTGGGTGACCCTGGTCAGACTTGGCAGTTGGAATGTCATCCTCCGGGTTTCCACTCTGGGGGATGGGGAGTCATCGAGGGCTATTGGGATATGGTGGTTGCACATCCAGATTTGTGTCTGGGGACTCTCCCCGTGGCAGAGAGAAAAGGGGGAAACAGGCGAGGAAGCAGGAGAAAGTCCCAGAAGGAAGAGAAAACCAAGTGAGAAAACATCAGGTGGCTACAGCCCGGAGGCTGCAAGCCAGGCAGGAGGGTGGGATTTGAGAATCTCAGAGGAGGAATCTGTGGACTTAGAGATTTATGAGGAAGGGATTTAGGGAGAGGATAATATAGGAGTTTCTGATCTGGGGGGACTTGGGTTGGGTACGCCCTTGACAGCCTGGAGAGGAGGGTTACAGGAGGAACAGGATTTATTGGCATATCGTGGGGCAGGGGGGAAAGGATGTCGGTGAGAAGGAGACACACCAGGGTCTTTAAAACTGTGTTGGGAGATGCTCACAGAACATTAGGGTTGGCATTTGGATCTGAGGCCGGGACCAGACCAGGGATCTGGGAGCTTCTGTCCTCACTCACGGTGAGGGAGCTGATGAACCTCCTAAAGGCAGGGTGTAGAGGGCGAGAAGAGGGTGGTCCTGGGGCGATGCCGGCCCAGAGGCAGAGGAGCCCAGGGAGATGCCTCCATTTTCCTTTCCGCTGAAGTTCAGGAAAGCCACACATTGCTATGGGGGTGAGTCCCAAAAGCTTTCACCATCAGCAAGTACCCCCGAGTCCTGGAGCTGAGGAACCTTGGCCACTGCAGCCACAGGTCTATTCACAGAGGTGCCCTGAGGAGAGAGTGCTGGGTCTGTCTGTTCATACCTCCCCTCTCCTCCTTCTGTCTCAGGCAGCTCAGTCCACTGTGCAAATTAAAAACACACGAGCAAGCAAGAGCACTTCTTCAAGGGAGCTCTGGCCTTTGAAACCTCCTGGCTCTGTTGGCCAGGATGGCAGGGATGGTTTGATCACAGTTCAGCATCAGCGCCCCATGGGAACCTTGCATGCCACTGGCTGCATCCTTGTTCTGCAGCACACCTCCTCTTCCTGGGCTCTGGTCACCCTGGAAGAGGGCTTCTGCCCAGTAAGCACATGTCAGAGGAGTCCTCCACTGCTGGCTGGGCCAGGCAGCTCTGCTGACAATCACAGTGGCTCTGCCACAAAAATGTCAATGGGTGACATTGCTCGTGGATAGAAATGTCCACTCCTGAATTAGGGCAAGAGGTACCCCAAGTGCAGAGAAGACTCTGTCTCCAGAATCTTCTGAGACCACCATCAGAGCTGACTTGCCTCCTGGTTGAAGGCGCTGTCCAGATGAGAGGGACGTGGAGCAATTCCCCTGGGGTGGTAGGCCACCAGGACAGTGCCAAAGTGTGGGGAAGGATGCACCTGTGGCAGAGTGGAAGGCATGTAAGTCCCAGTGAAGATGCCGTGGGAAGGAGGCTGGAAGCTGGTGGAGAAAGTTCCTGCACAAGTGTGGATTTCCCCAGGTTGTCAAAGGCGCCTCCTTCATGCCGGCGCCCAAGGCTCACCTGTTCAGAGAAAGGCTCACCCCTCCCTGACTCCTGCTTCGCCGTCCTTTCCGGCCCCTTCCCCACTGACTTAGAGACCAGCGCTGCCCTTACCCCCTTCTCCTTCCTGCACCGGGGCAACCACTCTTCCTCACAGCTGGCTCCACACTCAGACCTAGGTCAGCCCTGCTTGGGGGAAATTTTTTTCTCAAGGATCAGCTAAGAAATAAAGATACGAGGCCAATACTTCATCCATTCAGTTTGCAGTGATTCTTTTGGCAGAAACAAATTAACACAGAATAAAAGTGACAGTGGCTAAAATGCATATGGTCAAATTGTCAAAAGACTCAAAATTTCTTGGCAGACCTACATCTGTAAAAATGATCTAGAAAATATTGGAATTGAAAATTATGATGACTGCAATAAAAAGTATACACTGGCAAAAGCTAAGATTAATTTAAAAAATATGTGGACAAAGAAAGATTTGTGAATCAAAGCTTGACTGCGAAATTTACTTGGGAGAGAATTGATTTTGATGAAAATAATTTAGCTAAATAATTCCTTGACCAACTTCCTGTACAGAAGCTTAATACTTCAAGTGTTTCTATTTTAATTTTAAATTGGTTTAACTAGACTTGCTCCAGAAAATACTTTCTCCACAAAAACTCGGTACTGATATAATTATGTTTCAGATATTTGCATTCATAAAATGTTATCGAAGTATTTCCAGAATGTAAAATATGGGGACTAAACAGCAGAATCAAAATGCTATAAACCAACTTCTGGTTCCAGACAAAATAGAATAGACAAACGTCTTCCTAACGCCCTCACCCCCACTAAATACAGCTACAAAAACACAGACATTATATACAAAATAAACATATGACTCTGAATGGGAGAAGAAAGAACATAACTGGCTAGGAAAGGAGGTCCTTGAGAAACAGCACAGTGGTGAGTGCCCTGGGTTTTCCTTTTGCCCCCTATGTATCCTGAATGAGACACCAGAGAGACTTGCAGCCCCAAAACATCAACTGATACAGATTTTTAAAAGCCTAAGAAAAACTTGTTTTCTCTAGCCAAAACACCAGGAAACGAGTTATTTAGATATTACCACAGATGAAAATTATCCACAAATGAAAATTTTGATAAATTAGACTTTATCAAAATTTAAAACTTTTGCTCCACAAAAGATCCTGATAAGAGGATGAAACATCAAGATACAGACTGGGAGAATAAATTTGCAAAACACACATCTGACAAAGGACCCATATAAAGAATTCTCGAAACTCAACAGTAAAAGTACAAATAATTCAATTAGAAAATGGGCAAAAGACAGACCCTTCAGCAAAGAGGATAGATGGATGGCAAATAAGCACACAAAAATATGTGCAACACCGTCACATATTAGGGAAATGCGTACTAGAACCACAATGAGATATTACTACCCATCTATTGGAATAGCTAAGATAAAAAATTGTGACAATACCAGATCCTATCAAGGATCTTTAATACACTTTTGTGGGAAATGAAAATGGTACAAATTCTCTGGAATATAGTTTGGCAGTTTCCTAAAAATCTAAGCATGTAATTATATGACCCAGCAATCATACTACTGACCGTGTATCCCAGAGAAATGAGAATCTCTATCCACCCAAAAATCTGGGTGTGAGTGTTCATACCAGCTTTATTTATAAAAGCCAAATGCTGGAAACAACTCACATATCCTCCACTGGGTGAATGGCTAAATACAGCGCTGTACACTACATCACAGGACTCTACTCAGCAGTAAAGAGGAGTGAACTAACATCCACAGAATAATCTGGATGGATCTCAAGGGCATTGTGATGAGTGAAAAAAGCCAATCTCAAAAGTTCACATACAGCAGGATTCCATTTATGCAACGCTCTGTCGCTAAGGTGGTTACAGACATAGAGAACAGATTAGTGCTACAAGGGTTTAGGGAAGGGAAGCAGCGGACGGAAATGCTATGACTATAAAGCAGTAGCACAGAGATCTTCTCGGTGGTGGGATAGCTCTGCATCTTGACTGTGGTGACTACACCCACCCACACCTCTGATAAAATTTCATGGAACTGAACACACACACACGAGAGCGTGCCAAACTGGCAAAATCAGAATGACGTCTGTGAATTGTCCCAATGTTAATTTTCTGGTTTTGGTATTGTGTAATTACATGAGCTGTTACCACTGGCTAAAGCTGCCTGAAGGCTTCACGGAGCTGCTCTGTATCACCTTTGCAACTTCCTGCGAATCGATAACTCTTTCAAAATAAATGGTTAAATGCAATGCTATGTACCCATGTGCCCAGGCTTTAAAGAAGCCATGCCTTACTCTTAGCTCAAAAATTCTCTGACCTGACCCATCTGGGCTCATCCCCAAATCTAACCTTGATAATTAATAAGGATAGTTTTTACATTGATAATATTTGCCATTTTCCAAACCTAGTAAATTCCTTTGAATCCCTATGGTTTTACATATGCCATTTTCTTCATTTAAAGACTATTTATGGGTCTTCCGTGGTGGCGCAGTGGTTGAGAATCTGCCTGCCAATGCAGGGGACACGGGTTCGAGCCCTGGTCCGGGAAGATCCCACATGCCGCGGAGCAACTGGACCCGTGAGCCACAACTACTGAGCCTGCGCGTCTGGAGCCTGTGCTCCGCAACAAGAGAGGCCGCGATAGTGAGAGGCCCGCGCACCCCGATGAAGAGTGGCCCCCGCTCGCCGCAACTAGAGAAAGCCCTAGCACAGAAACGAAGACCCAATACAGCCAAAAATAAATTAATTTAAAAAAATAAAAGACTATTTATGCCCCTTCTCAGGCATAATGTCAGCTCTTCTTAGAAATTCAGTTCCAGATTTACTCCTCTGGTACTCGCATTTTAATAAGATTTAAATATATCAATGATATATTATTAATAAATGGATTGCATATTGATAAAAATTGTATAAATACATATTTTTGTGTATATATGTTGCATATCATATAGCAATCATGTATTACATAGCATATATCATATTATAACTCAATCACAGTTTGTCTTACAGAAACATATTTTTGATGGTAAAGAGTAGCAGAATGAGTCACCCCAAAATATGATGTAAGAAATATTTGAGCTGATTATTTTGAGAAACTGCAGACACAAGAGAAGCTCTGAAAACAGAGTAGAAGTAGGGGAGGGGCTTCCCTGGTGGCGCAGTGGTTGAGAATCTGCCTGCTAATGCAGGAGACACGGGTTCGAGCCCTGGTCTGGGAAGATCCCACATGCCGCGGAGCGGCTGGGCCCGTGAGCCACGGCTGCTGAGCCTGCGCGTCTGGAGCCTGTGCCCCGCAGCAGGAGGGGCCGCGATGGTGAGAGGCCCGCGCACCGCGATGAAGAGCGGTCCCCGCACCGCGATGAAGAGTGGCCCCCACTTGCCGCAACTGGAGAAAGCCCTCGCACGAACCGAAGACCCAGCACAGCCAAAAATAAATAAACAAATAAATAAATTAATTAATAAAAAAAAAAAAAAAAAAAAAGAAGTAGGGGAAATTTACCTTCATAAAAGGCCCCTCCATCTGTCAGTGTCTCCTGCTCAGTGGAGAAGGTACCCACTTAAATCTGCATCACAACCTCACCCTTGTTTACCTGCTTTTCCTTGTGACTTCCCAGACTGGTCTCCTCACTCCCAACATCTTTCTTCTGTCTTTAGGTATACACGTTAAAAAACTTCTGTTTGTTTTTCTCTTGTTAATCTTTTATTATAGAGGGTCTCAGCCAGGAGCTCAGAAGGGTAGAGGGAATGTTATTATTCCTCCTCTACAATGGGAATCACTGTGATTCAGTCGCCAAAGGAGAGATGAATCTGCATACTTTTAATCTACATGACCAACCTGAAAGCCTATGTGTGTGGGTACATGTATGTATATACACACATGCATGTACATGCTATTTTGGCTGTATGTCAACATACATCAAGATATATATGTGTATGCATATATATGACATACATATATAATGTGTATAAAATATATTTTTTTCTATATGTACATATAAAAAATGTCATGGTGTGACGTATATACATTACATATCTATAATACATATTACATGCATACAGACATACACCCATGCATGCTATATTGGCTATCTATCTATCTTTCTACTGAACATGTCAAGGTATGACACAGATCTCTATGATATATGTTTCTGTCTTGCATAGATGCATACACACGCACACAGGCTGTCACTTAGTCACGACATTTGAAATTCTGATGGAGAGTTCCCTGCACCCACCCCTCTTCAATGACTGTTGTGTCATGGCTTTCTCAGAACGACTCCCCTGACCAGTGTCTTTTTTTTTTTTTTTGAACATCTTTATTGGAGTATAATTGCTTTACAATGGTGTGTTAGTTTCTGCTGTATAACAAAGTGAATCAGCTATACGTATACATATATCCCCATATCTCCTCCCTCTTGCATCTCCCTCCCCCCCTCCCCATCCCATCCTCTAGGTGGACATAAAGCACCGAGGCTGACCAGTGTCTTGAGGTGAGGATCAGTATGCTGTACTGGGGTCACTTGCTCCTGGTCCCTCTCAGCTTAGGACCTTCTGTCAGTCCACCCCAGGCCGGGGGCTCCTGCTGCCCACCAAGGCAGAGCTCTGGGCAGGGACTCTTGGATTCCAGGCCAAAATTTCTTCCCTCTTTCCAAGGATTCTGTGTCTGGTACCCGGAGCCCCAGCCTTTGACTGCAGTGGGAGGGGGAGGGGAACAGCAGCTACTGTCCTGTGCCCGCCCCCCTCCCTGGCCAGTGGCTCTCCAGGCAGGACCAGCCGTCCGTCCATCTCACAGCTCCAGGGTCTGGAGGCCTTCTGGAGCACAGGCGAGAGGACCCTCAGCGTGGTGGTGACTGCTCTTTTCGGAGAAACTTTACCCCGGTGCTGCATCTCTGATTTACAATCCCTGTATCCTTAATCTGGCTGGAGGGTCCAAGATGGGTAAAAGCAGCTCTTAGCCATATCCTTCGTGAGTTCTGAGCGTGGCAATCTGTCACACACTCACTTCGGTGACAGAAGTGATAGAGAGTTACTATCCTTTACCAAAAAGCAATTGCATTTTGAGCTATTTGGTGATGAAACGGATCAAGAGAGGAGAAGACAAATCAATCTTTCCCTAGTGGTCTTTGCAAGTAAACTCCCAGGGTTCTGAGACCTCAGAGTCCCTTTCACATTGACCATCCAGAACATTCTACGCTAAGCACTGGCCATATGGTCCCTTAAGCCAGGTGCAAAAGCAGCCGCTGTTGACCCAGCACCATCTCACACACCCTGTGACTGGCCTCAGCCACCTGAAGCTTTACTGGCCCGGGACACACGGTCTTTCAGAGGCCTTGATGGGAAAATAGTCTTTGGGGCCCTTCTCCATCTTGAAAGGAGGTGGATGGAGGTTCCCACAGGTTGGTGAGGTTGGCAGTTTGCTCTCTTGGAGACATACGTGTGGCATTTGTATTTTATGTTCCTTTGACCTCGTGGCTCCTTTCCAATTGTTTCAAGAGCTTAGGCATGCTTGCTTATGGAGTTGGAACTTTTTAAGGCAGGGCAGCAAAATTTCATAAAACTGCAATGTCTAAGGCATCAGGTATAATGGAAAGAATTCCATTATTCGTTTCAGCTGCAGGCCTGAAGGGAAAGGTCCAGAGGGGTATGGCCCAGCCCCTGCCTGGGCCAGCAGGGCGTCTCCTGGGCTCCGAGGGCTTGTGGCAACGGGTGGCAGCAGCTCAGGGTACGGCCACACCAAGACGTGCTTTAGACTCGCTGGGAGGGCATCTGTGTGCTGGGGCCGTTTCAGAAGTTTGATCACTGACTTACTCCAAACCAGTGAGAGATTCAAGAAACCTGGACCTTGGGAGTTGGCAGGACCTGGCAGAGTGGACCCTCGGCCAGCCTCAAGCAAAATCTAGAATCCCGCTCTCTTCTGCATTTGGTGATGGAGGGGAACCCCAAACTGATCTGGACCAGGCTTTGCTCAGAGGGAGAGAGAAACCAGCAGAATGGGAAGCATGGTCTGAACTCGTGTTACTACCGCAGCACGTTTTTCAGTTCCCTAGACATGCATAAGCCCGTGGACCGGCAAGGGATGGGAGGGAGAGACTGGGGGACCCTCTGGGCAGGTGGGGGGAGGAGGCCGCTGCCAGGCGGGTACCACCGAGGGCCAGCTGGGTGGCCGTGGGCAAATGGCCTAACCCCACCGAAGCTGTTTCCTCTTCCGTAAAATCCTTTGGTGAGGTTTCACTGCTGGAGGAAAGCAGAAAACAGCAGGCACTGACTCTATGAAGTAAAGGTATTTGGGTTTTACTGTATTAGGAGATCGGCTTTTCTGTTTCAGTCAGGAGATCAAGCTGCCCCGGGGAACGCCATCATTATGTCAGGCCTCCCAAGTCAGAGCCGTCATCTGGTGGCTACTTATGGCTATTGGAGGGCAGTTCTGACCATGTGACCACAAGGTACATCTCCACCCATGGATGTGACCTGACACACGGGAGTCCGGGCCTCACAGAAGCCTGCGCCAGGCCCTGTGTACTTCCTACATGCCAGGGGACTCAGGACTCAGCTTAATCAGCAGATTCTCAGGACACCATGACTAAGGTGTCCCTGTAGGTCTTAAACGGGCATTCTAAACGCCTCCAAAGGGGTGCGTGTTAGACGTCGTCCTTTGCTGCTGCTGTCCTAGAGCGTGCCTGGCCCGTGGCCTGTGGCTTCACGTAGCACCCTGGGCCCAAGCTGACTGGCGGAGTTGGCCCTGGGTCCTGATGCTGAGTTAAATACGTTAATAAACATGTTTTCAGGGATCCCTCCTCCCTGAAATGTGCCCTGATATCTAGCACATTAACAAGTAAGTGCTGTTAGGGGAATAGAAACCAGAATTATACCATCAGAAATCATATTTAGGGGCAAACTCCTTTCCCTCTTGTGATCGCAAGCTGGCTTTTTTATTTTAATAAAAAACAGAAGTGATGACTAGCTCTCCCCTCCTCGGCACTTAAGACAGGGACATTTCAGACACAGGGAGCTCACCTCTGGAATTAAAACTCTGACAATCTGGGGAGCTTTGGTTTGTTTTAATTCTGGAAGCAAATTAAACTGTATTTTCTAAGGAGGAGGAAGAAAGAAAGGGTCAGACAGCAGAATGAAAAATAACTTATGTTCGAGGCACAGATTTTTTAAAAAACGAAACCCAGAATTGCATCTTGTACAAAGTAGAAATTTGTCATTATTATTATTTAAAAGAGAGTGTAAGGGTCTTCCTTTGTCTGAGAGCCTTTTCTTGTCCAATTCTCCCCCGGTGGCATTTTTCATGCCTCCGTCCCTGTGCTCGTTTTAGGAAAATCACCCAGGTCTTAGAGACACAGTATCTATTAATTCAATTGTACTCATTGCAAAATACACAGAAGATAGTCCAATCTGGCAAGGTTTACGCCATTTATCTTGAACAAAGACCAATTTTTCTGTCACCAGCGCTACCAGAGGCCAGACTTCTTCAGAGACTGAAGTTTAAACCCCTGTTTATTTGGCTATGGAACCAAACGAAGCCTTTTCTTTATGTTCCAGCAGTTTTGGAAAGCCAGCTGTTCTAAATTTGGTTTAAAACATTTGTTAAAGTCACCAATAAATGAAAGAGAGAAGGAACCGAGCTGGCTTTGCATGAGGAAAAAGCTCTCAAGTTTCCTTAAACAAGACAGGCCTTCCTTCTAGATCGGTTTTATATTTGGGGGTCTTTTGGGGGTTGTTTGCATCCAGGTCTGCAGGGGAAGGCTCTTCCATCCTGCCTCTCCTCCTGGGAGCCCAGCTGCCCTGACGCCGGGAGCCGAGGGCCAGCACAGCAGGCTGAGAGGAGTAGGTAGGCTGAACCTTCAGCGAGCTTGGCAGCAGGAGCGAAGAGACCCCAGGCCAGCTGTCAGGACCCCCCGCCTCTGCCCACAGTCCCAGGTGCAAGAGCATTTTCACCGTGAACGTGATTGAGTGGGTCGCCAATGAGCAGCGGTGGGAACGGAAATCCTTGATTGAGGAACACTTCCAACACTGCACTGAGATCATCTGTCTGGAGTAAAAAGCTAACCTCCTCCTAGACACGGCAGGGCCTAGAGAGGCAGACCCCTCCCCTCCGAGACCCCCGTGCCCATCGTTGGCTCTCAGGGAGCTCAGGGCTCCCTCCACTCAGAGGCGGGCTCTGAAATGCTCCTACCAGGAAATGTAACAACCACGAATGAGTATATTATGTGCACCAGTCCTTAGATTCTTGGATCTTTATCACAGAACATTGAACAGAATTGCAACATTTCTGGAAACAGAGAATCTAAGCTAAACACGTCTCCAAAAGCAAAGGTTCCAAGTGATGGTGGCTTCTTTCTCCCCCAAACACAATACACATCATGAGGACTCAGAACTCCTCTTGGCAAACCGCTTTTGAGTTCTTAGTCAATGTGCTGAATGGAACACCCCCTTCCACCTGGGGGCCCTTGCTCTCGCTGACCCCATCTCACAAGGAGGTCCTGCCTCTTCCTACTGCCCATCACACCCTCCGCCTTCAGCCTGTCTCATGCCCCCCTGAATTTCCCCAAGTCTGCTTTGACCCCAGAGCCCTATGTTGCAGTTGTTCCTACGTTCACTCTTCCAGGTACAAAGCTCATCTCTCCACCTGGGCCCTGAGCCTCTTGGGAGCTGGGTCCCTGTGAGACCCATGGCCACCAGGACAGGCGTGACACCCAAGGAACACGAGTCCCCACATCAGAAATCTCCTGAACTGAATGTCAATATTATGACATAGTATAAGTGTGTTTCATGTTTGGTAATTGCAATCATTGTTGCTTTTGTTGTGGTCATCCATGTACAATGCTTGGTGTCAGTCTATCTATCTCTTGTAAAAATAAAATACAGTGTGTGTGTGTGGAAAAAAAAAAAAAAAGAAATCTCCTGAGTGAAAACACTTTCTCACGTGGCATTATAATATGTCACGGTGAAAAAACGTTTCCCGAGATCCAGTGAGGTAGGTAAAGTGAATGCTGAATGCAGCCCAGAACCATATTGTAGCCCTCCTGACATTTCCAAAATAGTGACCAATAAAAGCTGCTATTTATGCGTGCCCTACTGGTGACACTATTAAATCTTTTGGCCGCACTGCTCCAGGAAGGTTACAGGCTGAAAGCAGTGTGAATTGGAACCGTGTCTAAATTGGAATTTTATCTGGCACCATTGGCTTCAACTTGGATTGCTAAGCTCCAGGTTTTACTCAGACTGGAATTATTCAATAGAGGGCTCACTGCTGTGTGGCATTTTGTAAAAGTGTATATGAAAAAAAAAAAAGAGAGAAAAAAAACTTGGGCATGCTGCCCACATATGTATTTTGTTTGGAAAGGACCATTTTCTGAACTCCAGGCATGAAAAGGAGATCTAATTTATTAGCATTTCAAAAATCATCTCGGCCACAGAAGGGGTAAACAGGGCGATCATGATTAATCTGAATTGAAAAGGCACATTTTGTTTGTTAGATCCCTAAACTATCCAAGCTACATGTTTTGTAATAGTTCAGATGTTTTTTTCCTCCCTACCCTTCAGAAGTGACAGAGAAAAATCCATTTCTTGGCTGGAGTAATCTCAGATAAATTAATATCATTTTTCATATAAATTTGTTTGGGGATACTTGAAACTGTAGCATAACCTATTGGTTTCATTATTTGAATAAAGTTTGAGAAATCCTACAGCTGTTTGCTGTCTAAATTTAAACCTACTGTCCAATTCAGCTGGTTTTCACTTAATGTACATTCCACCTGGTGCCTCAATAATGTTTTAATATGAAAGTACAGGCTTGTGAAACATATGCTCAGGGTTCCTCTGAACCTTAATAGCTACAGAAGGGGTAACAATTAGCAGTTTTGTTTTCCAGGGCTTGCAAGTTTTTCCTGGGCTGCTTCCAAAATTTTGGTTCCTCATTTCTTGACATTTTTGGAGTTTGGAATCAATGACCCACATTGCCCTTCCATAAGAGTGTCAAACGTAGAATAAAAAATTGCATCACATCATTTTTCATCATGGCCAGATGAGGTCTGAGTGGAGGAACAAGGAACAGGACAGAGCGAACATCTGAGAAATTGGCTTTGCAAGCTGGAATGCGATTCTGCTCAAAGGGGCCACTTTTTCCCCCCCTTCTCTCCAAAACAGGCAGGTTGTAGACAGATCTGGGTCTTAGCCTGCCACCCCAAGGGCCCCAATGTCAAGAAATAGTGATAGAACACCGTTCATTTAGGCAACATCTGTAACGCATATAGCAAATTATTAATAGCCCAATATGCCAATCTGCCACTGTGCATTTTTGACATAGTGGGGCCAGGAGCACGGAAGTTTTGCAGCTCAGAAATGAAAACGGTGCTCCCGATGAAAATTAAACACAGGTGCTTTGAATCTGCGTGTTCGAAAGTGAGCATCACTGGCTGCTTTGTGGGGACCAAAAGTGACAATGCTTCCAGCCCGGCTAAAAGGTTAACGGAGCTCGTCTGTGGCATACGTAGGCATCAGTGTTATCGACATGGCGTTCTGTCACTGGATGCGGGTGGCTGCGATGCTGGTGGTACTGCGAAGGGCCAATTATGCAACGGAGGGTGCTTCAGAGGACCAGGGAGTGGAAGCCTTTCGCTTACAAAGAAAACACACACGAAACCGCAGCACAAATCAAAGCCCACGGCGAGGGGGAGCTGCTTTAGATTCACTGCATGCCACCCCCTAATATTAGCCACCACTCAGGATTTCTGAGACAACTTCCCTCCTTCCACTGCAAACCTTCACCTCTATTTTCCTTTCTTCCTTTTTTTAAACGATAACAAAATCTCATGTTCATTGCTTACAAATTAACACAAGGAAAACAACCTTTTTTTTTTCCCTGGAATGTCATCATTTGAATTTCTTAACTACCTACATCCGTATACTGCCTTCATTTTGAAACCACTTTGCTTAGCATCTGCAGATTAAAGGCTGTGCTTGAACTTTCTGCCATATTTTAGCTGCTTTCCCTTGACTTCACATTCACCTTAAAGGTGCTGCTGCAAGGCACTCAGGGATTCGCTGACTAACCCCCACCAGCCTCATGTTGGCCAGTTCTCACTCTCTGCCCACCCGTTTTATGAGCGGACACTTCCGGGATGAACTCAGCACCTGTCCGCAAACCGTTATGCTGCTGGGCAGAGAGTGGCATTGAGACAGACGGAGGCCAACACGTTCTCAAACCCAGCTGCAACGGGGCAATATCCTGAAAACTGTTCACATGTGATTCTTCTGTCTTTGCCAGAGTTACCTAGAGGGCACTACTGCCTGATGGGTCATTGGGACCCATCACCCAGGGAAAGAAAGGCAGAGCGGGATAATTTCCAGCTCTGTGCAGGCACATAGGAAAAAACGATGCTGCCAGGCAAGAGCTTTGCCAGTAGGACAGCTGTGGGGAAATGGCCGTTTGCCAGATTTTTCATCACCTCCTTCTAGCCTATTCAACTGAGCTTGAGGACTCAGCCTGAGTGTGAGGGCTGTGGCCCACCTGCCCATGACAGGGAAAGTAGAGGAAACGAGGCCCCTTCCCCAGCTCTGGGGATAAGACAGGGGACAAGGCAGGAGAGTGGGTTGGGCAGGTCTTAGTCTTAATTACTGAGATGTTCAGGGACCTCCAAGGAGGCATCTTAGTTGCTTTAGGTTCCTATAACAAAAACACCAGAGGCTGGATGGCTTGTAGACAACAGAACTGTATTTCTCACGATTCTGGAGGCTGGGAAGTCCAAGATCAAGGTGCTGGCAGACTCTGTGTCTGTTGAGGCCCCCCTCCTGGTTCACAGACGGCTGTCTTCTCTCTGTGTCTCCACATGGAAGAAGGTGTGAGGGAGCTCTCTGGGGTCTCTTCTTATAAGGGCACTGATCCCACTCACGAGGGCTCCACCCTCATGACCTAATCACCTCCCAAATGTCCCATCTACCAACACCATCCCCTTGAGGGTTAGGGTCCAACATATGATTTTGGGGGGAATAATTAATATAGAGTCCAGTGCAGGAGGCGTTCTTGTTCTCTGTCCTGTTTGAGACCCCAGGTGGCAGCTGCCAGACAACCTGGTACAGGTGTTGGCTTCAAGCAGCGGCAGAAGCCGAGTGAGGCCAAACCACGGAACTCTTAGCCAGCTAATGGGAATGGTCACAGGTGGAGAAAGCAGGATGCCCGGGGGACCACACGGACAGCAGGGTTCCAAATCTTCTCCTGCACACCCCTCTGCAGACCCCTGGGTAGGAGGAGGGGAGGGGAGGGCAGCCTCAGAGCAACTGACCATATCTCTCCGAGAGAAAACAGAGAACTACCTGAAGGGATCCTTTAAATCATCGGGTCTGAATGAGCTTAACACCAGGCTGGTTATTCAGCTCCTTTTTTCCCTACTAATCAATAGGTGTGTAGTGGTGAACAACATTAGTTATAAATAAAATGATTTTGTGTTTCTCTCCACATGAATTGCAATATGTCAATTCTGGGAAAGTTTCACAGTCGAGTAAACTGTGGATCTGTTCACTGTGTTTCCTCCCCAACCAGGTAGAACTGCCAACACGGAAGAGGATTCTCTTAGGAAAAGTGCCAGAACACCTGGAGCTCCCGGGTTGCTCATGTTTTCTGTGGTTACAGCCAAAGGCTCCAATGTGTGCCCGAAGCTAGGGGGAGAGGGCCATTTTATCCCAATGTGTCCTGAAACCTTCTGTGTACCAGCCCCGGTACTAGGTATGGGGGAAACACAAGGTGCCCTTGAGGGGTCCATAGATTGGAGGAAGAGAAAGGCTTTGATCTGGCTGACCCTGAAAGACAAGGGTGGTCTTACCTCTCATGGGAGAGTTCAGCCCATTGGCAGGTTATGTAACATGGTTTACTTGGATTTACCACTTGTACATATTTTTTTCCATTGTTGTTTCTTCTTCTTCCTTTGTTTCTGCTGATTTGATCAGATTACCAGTCATTCCTTCTCTCCTTGTTAACTTGACCGTTGTGCTCTGCCTTTTTTCGCCACTCTTGGCCACCTCCTGTGTTGGGCATCTTCCACTCCTCCCACAGCCCGTCTCCACCCCTGTCCTCCACCCTGTGCCCAGGGGCTGAGCTGGCTGCCTCATCAGGCTTCCTTGCTTTGGGTGTCTGGTTAGCCTCAGGTGATGGGGGCATCAGATGGCAACTGGGGGGAAAGGTGCTTGTGCTCAGTACTTGGATCCCGCCTGGAGCTCCCGGGATGCTTGTGTTTTCTGTGGTTACAGCCAAAGGCTCCAATGTGTGCCCGAAGCACCCCTTCCAACTGCAGCCCCCAAACGTGGTTGGAATCCTTGGGGGAAGAATCTCAGTTCCTGCCAGCACTTCGCTCCACACCCTGGCGACTGTTCTGGCTCTGTGTCCAGACTCTGGTCCCGCTGACCCTGCCCCCTCCTCTTCCCATCTGGGTCAAGGGCAGCAGAGAATCACAGATCCCTGGGGCCCTGTGAGTTCCCAATTGGAGTGTGCCCTCTGCTTCCTGCTGGGACGGGCTGAGAAAACTCCCCTTCTCGGGAAAACTCAGACAAATATTTCTCTAAAATGATGTAAAAACAGATTCTAAGTCTTCCCCCCAAAGATATCCTATTCCTCCACTTCTGCTGTGACCCTCAATTACTTTCCTACCCTCACGTCCCCAGACGAGGCCTGGGAATGACTTATTTCCCCCTTTCACAGCCCCCCACTCACTCCCGGGTTTGCTGGGTAATTTATTACTTGATTTCAAGATTATTATTAGAATTTCCTTTGCACTGTGTCTATTCTGTCTCGAGAACCTCAGGCATCTGCAGACATTCTGCTGTCATTCACTCAGCTGTAACCGCACAGTGAAGACGCGTCTGGCCGCCGTTTCTTCCCTTTACCGTCCTCTGTCCCTGTCCGATAGGTTCCTTTGAACATAACATTTTAAAATTAACAGTGAAAACAACCGCTTTGGATCAGTGAGAGGCGTACTACTGTTCATAATCTCTTAGGAAGACACTCGGGTTGTCAGTGGGGAGAACTCGAGCCTAAGGCAGCCTGTTTCCTACCTTAATTTTCAACTACCCAGTTATAAAACTCTAACTCTGCCCATAGATTGTTGGGATTATCAGACTTTGGGGTCTGATATTTCGCCCAGAAATTATGAAGAGATTTCTCTCTGAAGACCAGAGTTTCCCTGCTTGTTGCCTTTGATGTGTAAAGTTTCCTCAACAGCTGGAAGGTGGGATTATCTTTCAGTTTCAGGAGATAATAGTGAATGGATTCTTATCCATTGTTCGGTAGTATTTGGCTCTGGAAAAAAAAAAAGTTTTACACTCTGTTTCAGCCTTTGGATGCAGTTTTGGAGAATTCTCAATACTATGTAATCAATTTCTTCTTTTCAATGTGTAGTAAAATCACCAAGTATTAGAAAAGATAAACTCTGGGTTTTCAATGTGTTTGAGCCCGGTTTGATCTAAAAAACAAACAAACAAACAAACCACTTGAGCTTGAAATTTAAATATCATGTTTCAACCCTGAACTGCCAGGTGCAGGCTATTCAAGAACCAAATATTTCGCTGAGACATGCCTCTGAGTAAGCTACTCAGGATGGCTCTGCAGACATCACCAAGGCCAAGCAGACATGTTCTAACCCGCATCCCGGAAGTTCAAGAGCCTTTTCCCTTGGCCTTCTGAGCATTTCCGTGGGGAGAAGCTGTGCCTTGTGTGCTCTCTGCTCAAAGGATGTGTGCGCGGGCGCTGCCGGAGGGCGCTCATGGCTCTCACTCCTTGGGTGGGAGGTCCAGGGCTGACTGCCACCTTCTGTGAACCAAGCGGATCTGCACTGCATCAGGTGCCATCACCTGTGTTCAGGTGCCACGTGATCCAAAGTCTTGCCACGAAACATGCTTTTCCATCACAGTTTATAAGATAAATATTAACTGAATTCAAAATCTCCTCTCTGGTAGCATTGATTGGCTGTGATGAAGTGTTGACAAGCCGAGGCCATGAGCACTTCCCTGGCACAGAGACCATGCCCTCCTGCCCTCGGTGGTTCTGTCCACCTGGAAAGCTCAGTAGCAGCTGCCCTGCACACACGCCGGAAGTTTCCCTAACACAGGTTGCAACGTGCAGCAGTGCCGTGGTAGCAAACGGGGCCAGAAGCATATTCTACCTCCTTCTCTGTTATTTGCTGCCGGGGGTACAAGTGCTCCAGCAGAATTGCCGCTGGCATCCTTTCTCATGGTTTTCGACGTGAAGGGTGTGATTCTGAAGGATGGTTGCTTACATCACTTGTTTTAGACTTCAGTAGAGCACTTGAGCCACCTATTTGCTTTTTTTTTTTTTTTAATTTTTATTTATTTATTTATTTTATTTATGGCTGTGTTGGGTCTTTGTTTCTATGCGAGGGCTTTCTCTAGTTGTGGCAAGCGGGGGCCACTCTTCATCGCGGTGCACGGGCCTCTCACTATCGCGGCCTCTCTTGTTGCGGAGCACAGGCTCCAGACGCGCAGGCTCAGTAATTGTGGCTCACAGGCCCAGTTGCTCTGTGGCATGTGGGATCTTCCCAGACCAGGGCTCGAACCCGTGTCCCCTGCATTGGCAGGCAGATTCTCAACCACTGCGCCACCAGGGAAGCCCCCTATTCGCTTTTTAAAAATTATTTGACTATAACACAACTGTGCTAACAACGAACTGACGCTTACCGACTGCCTCTGCGAGGACTAAACCGTGAGCCGCCGCAGCTGCTGACCTTCAACGCCCCCTGAAAGGAGCTCAGCGTGGAGAGCAGGAAGGAGGCCCTCTGTGCCCTGGGAGACACTGGCAGGACAGGCCTTCAGATGGTTAGATATTTTCAGGAGAAGCTTATATGAGCCCGATTCTAGCAGCTCCTCACGTCTGGAAAAGCACTAGGGTCATTGATGGTGACGTCTGCGCCTCGTGACGAGCAGCCAGCCTCTGCCAACACGCGTGCTTGCCTGCATGTGCCCACCCCCTTCACTAAAGTCACGTGTGGCACTGACCTTCCCCCTGCCTCTTTGGAGCGGCTTCTCAGACCTATGCTGTCTCCCGGGCTACAGTCCTCATTTTGCCCCAAATAAAACTGAACTCACAGTTCTCACATTGTGCATTTTTCTCCAGTGTGCTTTTTTTTTTTTTCAGTCGACAGCAGTATAACACAAATGCAAGCATGACCGTGATACATAACACCAGGTGACATAAAATAATGTGCGGGAAGGTGAATTACACGAAGTGAATATCATCGGGACGAACTTTCTCCTTGTAACACTGGGCAAACTTTAAGAACGCAAGGGAGTTGCTATAAAATTCTGATTATTTTCACAGTTCCCCTTCCTGAGAAGGACACTGATGAAATCGTATCATTTCTCTTTTTCCCTCTGAAACCACAGTTTTGTAACTGCTGAGACCCACCTGAGGGTCTAAGGACCACACAGCGCTGAGCTGCAAAACGGCTGCGTTGCCCACGGCGCCCCCTTTGGCCACCTGCCTCTCGGTCTTGCCTCTGGTTGGGGCCATTGTGGGTCAGCCAGCTGGCACTGCAGCCTGCTGGACCCCAGGCTCCAAGGAGTCACAGTGGCCCTGGGATTCCTAAGGCCCCCTCTGCTGCTTGTGAAACAGTGGGTCCAACTCCATCTGTGCACATCAGGAAGCCAGACATGGTTACTTATCTCTTCCCGGCCATCAGATGTGACATCCTGGCTGTTTCCTCTGGTACCAAATTCCACCAGTTACGAAACTTCTAGGACAGAGTTTATGATGGCCACTCAGGATTCCAACATTCTTCGTAACTGACTTTCCCTAGTTGAGTCCAGAGCAAAAACTACAACAGGTTTGGCACTTTAATAAATACTAACTGATTTACTTCACTGTACAGCAGAAACTAACACAACATTGTAAAACAACTATACCCTAAATAAATAAACAAATAAATACTAGCATATATTTCAAAATCCTAGTCCTTCTGCGGATAGAAAAAATTACAATATGTTTATAGTAAAAAATACATTTGTCTAAATCCTTTGGAAGCATCCTCCGTGGCATACAGAATATAGGTTTCTCCTTTTGGATTACAGATAAAATTGGAAAACTGTTTCTAATATTAAAATATTTCCAGAAATAAAAAAGAAATTTTGTTCTCTTGCAAATCTTAAGCCACCGTGGCATTGCCAAAATCACTAGAATAACCTAGAAAAGGCCAGAAAGACTTTCCTGACACCCTTCTTCTCTTCCTTCTTCTATTCTCTGGAACCCGAAGCTCTGTTCCTCCCCAGTCCTTGACCCTGACCCTCCGGTGGCCAAGACCACTCAGAGATGGGTGTCTAGGTGATGCCTGCCACCCAGGCTCTGAGCAGGAAGAGAGCCAGAAAGCCCCTCTGGACGAGGTCATGGGACAACGGTGACATCAGCTAGAGAAGAGGAGGAGGAGGTGGACGAGGAGGTGGTGGGCGGAGCTGAAGGAAGGGGAGATGTGGCAATGAGGAAGGCTGTGAGGGGAACCAAGGACGGGTCCCAGCCTGGCCAGCTCTCCCTGGGGAACCCCAGCATCCTGGAATCCCAGCGAGGCATCCAAAAGGGAACATCAGGAGTGGAAGGAGGCTCAGGGTCCATGCTTTCTGGATCCCACCCAAGTTTTTATGACACTTTATCTGGTGTGTCAAAAAACAAACAACAACAACAACAAAAAGAACCCATGTTTTATTCCATAAGAAAGAAAAACTTTGGCTGAATTATTTGAATTATTAAGGCTCAGTCCAGCTGTTTCCAAGGGCTTTTGAACTTAGATTCTTTTACGGTTTTATAATCTCATTCTTTTGGAAACCTCTCTGAATTTTCTCCCAGTATAGAAGAATAATGGATCACCATTCCAAGATGTTTTTATGACAAGGTGATTTCCTCCCGGAGTTCAGGGTAAATTATGAGGTTGAAAATCTTGTTGCATCATGAAAGCACTAATATTTCATATTCATATAAAGTGCTTTACAATTTTCCGACTCCATTTAGTACTTTTTCTCAACTCATCCTTGCAAACACGCGAGGGGCTGTGGGAAACCTAATCTTTCTTGGCACCATAGATAAGAAACCGAGAGTCAAGGCAGCTGAGTGTTTTGCCAGGATCCCTCAGGAAAAGGGCTTCTGTTTTTGGGTCACTGCTCTGCCCACTAGACCCCCACATCCCAGCATGTGTCTCCACAAGTGGCAGTGGGGATGCAAGTTTAAAGATCTTCATCCTTATGTCACAGACGAGGATATCGGGGGCCGGACACCCCAGGAACCCGCTAGCCCATGTGCGTATCCAGGGCTTGTAGAGTCGCAGGGGAGACCCCCAGCACTGCGCCCCAGTGCTTCTTTGCTTCTCTGCTTCCTTTGCACCCACCACTCCGAGAGCTCCTTCCCCAGGGAGCAATGGTATGTCTGGAAAGAGTCATTTGTCTTTTTATACTTGGAGGTCAATATTGAACCTGAAAATCATCTTTGTTCTTTTCCTGTCTTTGTTCCAATGCCTTAAAATAGAAGCCCATCTATGTTGTGACTTCAGTTGTGAAAATTCCAACCTCTCTTTGGTCAGGGAGTAGATGCTGAGTTACAAATACTTCCACGCCTTTCCAAGGCAACATGTAAACAAAAGTATCCCCTCTTCCAAGCCAGGTTCCAAATTTCTGTCAAGCGCTGGGGGCTTCAGCAGGTGTCAGAGAGGAGAGGGGAGGAGGGATCCTGTGAACTGATCTGCTCCTTGGGGCTGTCCTGAAGGTTGGTGCCCATTTTATTTCCCATTCCCTTATGCTATCTTCTTTTTGTCCCAACACTTATGATCAGTAAGCGCCTCAACATTCTACTCCTGTTTCTAAAATAAAACGAATTGGATCTTTGCAAAATCAGTAAAATGTTTGCAGAAGCCACCTCTTTTTAAACAGTGCAGAAAAAAAGGAGTACGGTTGTGAAGAGCATTAAGAACTCCCATTACTTTAGTTTAGACTATGAGAAAAATGAGGGGATATAAGAGTAGATTAGAGAAAAAGATGTAATATTCTATTACTGGGTTTATAGCTATATATAAAATCCAAGTACACTGCTCCCAGCCACTCACTCTCATCCATTCAAACCACTAATAAATGGTGAATTCCTTTAGTTTAAAGATGGTGACTCTCACCTTTAAGCTTTCATAGCTGTTGGAAGGGAGAAAATTAAAGCTACATAACCTCATCTATTACTTTCCAAAAGGAAAAAAAATCCATGGCATTTAAATATTTTGCAGAGAAGAGGGAAATTTATCTCATGGGCATGACACACACACGTATTTGCTCCCTCACACAGGGAGAGCCTTATTTTGGAAAGGTCCAGGGAGGGCACGGAGGGGCTGTGGTGTTGGGTGGGTTGACCTCGGAGAGGACCCCAGCAGGGTAGGCTCCATCCTAGGAGGCAGAGGCCGGGGCCACGGAGACCCAGAGCCACTTGCTTGTTGCAAATAAGGCCCTTCAGTGAAACCAAACAAATTAGACCGCCAAGAAATTTTTTTCTTGTTCCTAAATTTCCCATAAAAAGATTCAGGTAAATGTAGCATGACGAGCCAATTTAAGCCAATTTCAAAGTTATTTGAGTAATTGGTTATTGAGATAACAGTCTCAGATTTCAATTCAGCAATTATTGTCTTAAAGACACAGACTCAGGCATCAGGAGAAAAGTGAGTGTTTTAAAGGGAAAGAGCCCTGGTTTCCTGGAGAACGAGGCATCCCCATGAGCAGGGGGTTTGCGCTGAGGACGTTTCCCTTTTCTCCAAAAGGGGTCTCAAATGCCCACATGAGGAAATGTCCAGAATACAACGGAATTGTGCTTCCAAACAGACATCAAAATCACACTCTTGGCTTGGTCCTTATGAAGATCCAAGGCCCTGTCGTGTCTCTCACACACACACACACACACACACGCGCGCATGCACTTGCACACGCACACATGTGCACGAGTCCTCACCTGAAGTTGAGCCCCGCAAAGGGACTTCTCCCTTTCCCCCAGGAGACACCAGTGCAACCTCACACAGGCTCCTGCTGGGAAAGATGGCTTTGGCAGAAGTTCCTGGTGGAAGGCCAAATTTGCCTTTCTAATGATGGGTGGAATTACCTCCAAAAAGCCTTACAGTAAAGAAATACAAAATACTCAGCTGATTCCCAGCTAATCAACCCCCTAGGATGAATGCCTGTGACCAATTATTATGAGCTACTAGATAATCGCTGAGCCCAGGCTGCAAGGGACTTACTTTGAGGCACCGGTGGCTAATAGGTTTTCAAAACAAACAGAAATCCTTGATCCTGGATAGACCAGGGAAGCTAGTCATCAGAGTAGCAAAGTGACCCTTTAGAGAAGGCCAATGGTAGTAAGAAGTACTGCTGCCTGAAAATGGGTCTCAAGCATCTCCTGGGTACCAGGCATGGCGTTTTGGACGAATCAACTCATCTGCTTCTCGCAGTGATCCTAGAGAGGAGGGAGTTTTAAACCAGGAAACTGAGACTTAGAGAGCTTAAGTAGCCTGTCCAGGGTCCTAGAGGTAGGAGGGTGCCTGGGGGTTGGAAGACAGCTGCCACACTAAACACCAAGCTTGTGGTCACTAGACAAGATTGTCACTAGAGCATAGAGCATTGGATGTGCCTCTTCTCCAGGAAGCCAACCTTAAGAGCCTATTCCTGGGGCCAAGCAGGCCGATGTGCTCACACATTTATCATTCACACATCCGTTCAGGGCACAGACATTCACTGGGGGCTTACACTGAACACACCAGGCTACTTTGAATTAAAAGTAAATGCCCACAGGGACTTCCCTGGTGGTCCAGTGGTTAAGACTTCGCCTTCCAATGCAGCAGGTGCAGGTTCAATCCCTGTTGGGGAGCTAAGATCCCACTATGCCTCACAGCTAAAAAACCGAAACATAAAACAGAAGCAATATTGTAACAAAATTCAATAAAGACTTTAAAAATGGTCCGCATCAAAAAAAAAAAAATTTTTTTTAAGCCCACAGAAAGAAGTATTTCCAAAATAAACAATGTCGATGCAATTTTGAAAGTCACTGCTAATCTCCGAGGACAGGGGAGACTAGCTCCCCGATCACAGTGGGGTCCTCTGAGCCTCTCACGGGAGGATGCAGGTCTCTCCTCCAGGCACCTTGTACCAGCCCTCCAGGCACGAGGCGGGCTGCCCTGAAGAACGGGAGGGTCTCTGTGCAGAGAGGCACAGGGCTGCCCCACGTGTGTCCCCTCTACAGATGAGTCTGTGCAGTCTCTGCTGAGCAGAGCAGCCTTCAGCATGTAGACGGAGGGAGGTGGAAGCAGGAAAAGGGCTGGTGTAATGCCTTCCTGCCTTCCCTGCATCCTGCCCCGGGAGCTGACACGTACTACATTTGTCATCAGAGAAAATTCTTTTCAGGTGGGCAGTTAATAAAAAGGGGGAGGTTTCCAGCAAATTCTGAACCTTGCAAAAAGATGTATCCATGGGTAACAGTAGTCATTCTCCTTAATTTACATCCTTTGGAGTTTCTTCCCTGATTTACGCTGTCCCAGGCAGGGATCCCACAGTGTGAATTTTAAGACAGATATTTCCTGAGGAAGGGACGTGAATAGATGCGAGAGGGGGTTGAGCGACACGACTTCGGGTCAGCTGGTCAGAGGGATAAAAGATTTCGGTGGCGTAGACAGAGTATTTGGTCTTACAACTTACATCTCCCTTTAAAAAATGTCTTTCCAGGCTCTTAGAAGTAAAATGCCCCTCTGATGTCATCTATTTATTAATTTCCAAACTTTTGTTCAATCCTTTTGTTCAGAGGTACTGTTATGGAGAAGGTTGATCAGTGTAGCGCACGCCCGTGCACACACACGCACACCCAGCGATCACACAGCAGATGAACCGGCCCCATCCCTCTCACCTCCTGTGGCCCGTGGAAGGGGTCCATGGAACTTCTGGGAGCCGGGGACCAGTTAGTAAAACACTGCTTTGGTCCTCCACTGCTCTAATAATGAGGAACCCAGGTTCTGAAAGGGAAAGCAGACCCCCCTGTCCGCAGAACAAGCGGCAGGGCTTCGGGACTTAGTGGCTGGTTTGTCAGCCCGGGCCCTGGACCTCTGCTTCTGCAGCGTCGCTCTCCCCAGGCCTCTCCCAGCCTCCAGCATCTTGTCACCTCCTCCAGGGAGCAGCAGGCAGGCCGGTCCTCCCAAGGCTCCAGCCCTGGAGACCCAGCTCCTCTCTGCACTTACCCAGGCCCGTAGCTCCTGGAGCACCGGTCACCCCCTACCCCGTAGTGCATTCACTCCTCACCACGTCCCCAAGCCTGGGCGGGAGTTCACACCCGCCCGTGGGCACCTTCTCCCTGTAGATCTGGATGAAGACATCATCATCCAGTCCCAGACGACGGGGCCTTTAAAGCCTCAGGACCTCGCCCTCAGCCCCTGGCCTGGGCAGCCTCACCTTTGTCGGTCCCGGCTGAGTCTGGGGCCTCTGGGTACAAGTAGCCACGTTTGTAGGAACGTTGAAAGGAATTTAGGCTGTGGACTCGTAAGAGTCCCATTCCACACCCTTGAGTTCAGTTTCTTTTTAGTCTCATTTCCAAATGAGGAAAAATTCAGCCTGGAACAGAGATGTTCAGGGACCAGCTGGGGGTCCCCCAGGCAGCGTGGGGCGGGCTGGGTTCTCTTCAGCCTTGAGTTCGGGTCGATGCTCAGCTTCCTCGTTGAGCGGAAGCAGGCCCAGCACCCACTGGGGTGGCGGCCAGGGCTCAGGCCGCGCTCTGTCCAGGGCAGGAGGGAGCCCACCAGCCTAGCCTCTCCAAGGCCTCCTGCCAGACTCTCCAGAACTCTCCCTGCTCCTCAGGCTGGCACAGCTCAGGGTTCCCCCCTCTGAGACCCCCAAGGAGAAGGCGAGGAGCCCACCTGGACCACCCACAGACTCTGAACAGTCCACACTGAGCTCAGAACTGACTCTCCATCAGCGAGGCAGGCAGGCACTGGAAAGCACACAGAAATCAGTCAGAAACAGCAACAAATTATAGCACCCGCCTGCTATTACCGGCAGATATTTCACTTAATTCTGAGACAAGTTGGACTTATGTTTTATTTTAATTAATTTTTTAAAATTTTGAGATAATTGAAGGTTCGCATGCATTTGTAAGAAATGACACCGAAAGATCCCATACACCCATTCCCTGCTTCCCCACCGGTAATATCCGGCAAAACTGTCAACATCACAACCAGGAAAGTGACACGAAAACAGCCTTATTTATCGTGCCTGGCTATGTGTGGACTCATTTCTTGCATGCGTGGGTGTTTCGTTCTATACAATTTCATCACGTTTGTAGGCTCCTGAATCCACCACCACCGCCAAGACCCAGCATGTTTCCATCACCACCTGCCCAGGCTGCCCTTTTATAACCTTCCCCTTGGGCCACACCCCCAGGCACCACCACCCACCCCCAGCTGACGACTCATCTGTTTTCATTTGTGGAATTTTGTCATTTCAAGGGTGTTATGTACCAAACAACAAATAATAGCTTAAATAACATAAATAGCAACGCATCTCCACACATATTGAACCACAACAAACAGAATGTTATATAAATGGAATGAGGCAGCATCTAACCTTTTGAGATTGGTTTTTCGTCACGCAGCATAATTCTCTGGAAATACACCCAAGCGTTGGTGTATATTTGTAATTTGTTCCCCTTTTTATTTATGAGTAATAGTTCCTGGGATGGATATACCACAGTTGGTTTAACCATTTACTTTCTGAAGGACATAAAAATGCATATGGTTTACACAGCACTGCTGTTTCTAAGTAGAGTGGAGCCCGGGCGGCAGCTCTGTGCCCTCCACACCTGAACCCCAGCCCCTGGTCCGGGGCCAGTCTACTTAGCACCATGGACACCAGAGTCATCTTTCAGCATCCACATATTATGGGATGTTTGCTCAAACAGGCCAGCATGATGTCACTCCCTCTAATTTATAAATTGTCCTCACGTCTCTGGCTCAGGCTTCAAGAAAGGAAAAACCCCAAATGGAACGAATCAAGTAATATGATCATAAGGCTTAACCCCGGTTACTTTTAAAGTATAGAGAAAGTGGATTAGCAACTTTTTATTAAAAACATTTACCGTCTCCATGGAGAAATTAAAAAAAAAAAAAAAAGTAGGGCAAAGGAAGGACACATGATATAAGGTTTGTTGAAAAGGAGTTAATATCCTGTAAATTAGAACTCCTGGAATATTTTAATTATGAAATGAGCAGGAGATCCCATCAGCCTATATAGTCCAGTACAGCAAACGGGGCCTTTAAATGATGAAGTCCTAAAAATCATTCTCTCTTTCCCAGTCTCTCTTGTGCCTTTAAACTAATTCTCAGCATTAGTGTATTTGGCTCAAAGTTGGGTATGTGCTCGGCCTGACAACGCTGCAAAGTGCCAAGGCATAAAATTTGCAGCTCACCAGAGATTGCTTCCTTGGTTCGCCATTTGTTTAAAGTTAGACAATCTCCTTCTAATTGGATTCAGTTACGAGTGGTTGACAATCTTTATAGGACAACAACAGACTTCCGGTGGCCCCCAGCAGGGCTATACACAGTCTCGCAGGGTCTCCCGGAGCCGAGGTTTCCCACTCGTGGGATCAAGGATGCGATGGTCTCTTGGTCCGGTGCCCAGAACTCGGGACGCTGTCTGCCGACACCCTCTCTGTGTTATGGCATCAGCAGCAGAAGACAACTGTGTCATCTTCTCCTCCAGAGACCGAGTGACAAGATGGAAAGGCAGGTGAATGCAGATATTAAAAAGGGAACGTAAAAAAACATTAAAAATAAAAAAAAAAAAGGAACAAGCATGGCCCATTAATGGGACGCTCTCATGGAAACCAAAAATTGAGCTTCTGAGACACAGAAAGCTCGTGCCAAGGCAAAAACCATCTCTGACGTTTCTTCTGTTCTCGTGGCTTATTTCCGATAAGCCTGGCTGGTGCCCATCATGGCCTAGGAGAGAGGCAGGGACCCACCCAAGCCAACAGAGTGCATTTTCAGAATTACCGTCAACCTGCCCTTTTGAAAACCACAGGAAACGTGGACCCAGAGTGAGTGAGAGCATATGGCCTCACCCCTCACAGCAAGACCCTGGGGTGCGGAGTGGGCTGTCTGCAGGGTCTGGGGTCCTCTCTGGGAGGAAGGCCAGGAGAGACACTTACCTGACAGCACTGTCTGCCCTGAGGCTGGGCTACCTCCTGCAGAGAGCAGGTGCTGACCGTCCCTTGGTAGAGGGGAGAGTCCCCTGACGGTGGCTATGGAGGGTCCCAGACTCCACCAGCCTCCAGGCCAAGTGACAGACAGG
Source organism: Balaenoptera acutorostrata (assembly GCF_949987535.1). Taxonomy (NCBI): domain Eukaryota; kingdom Metazoa; phylum Chordata; class Mammalia; order Artiodactyla; family Balaenopteridae; genus Balaenoptera; species Balaenoptera acutorostrata. The sequence goes on along the minus strand of NC_080079.1, from coordinate 3,754,590 downwards.
CTCTCAAGAGCTCTGGGCCAGGAGGAGGGGGCTCGATGCCCTGACACCTGACCTGTGTCCCTGGGGACTAGGCATCGTACACCACCAAGCAGGTGATGAGAGAGGGGCTCTGAGGGGGAGAAGGCCTCTGAGAAGACTCATGCTCTGGAGGTGGGCCGGACAGCTGCCTAGAGTAATAGCCGGGCAATTCTACCAGGGCTGTGCCAGGCAGGGGAGGCCTCCTTCCTACAAAATCCCTCATTCCCTCATGAGGACCAGGAGGGCTCCGGGTACATGGGCTTGGGCCGAGATTCCCCCCGTTCAGGACCCACAGCATCAAACTAAGGGATCCTCAGCCTTGACCCATTCAGATGCTCTTCACCAGTTGCCTAGGCTGCCGGGATGTGGGTGTCTGTGAAATGCAAATGGGGCCATCGTGATACCAAAGAAACCCTTGAGGGGCACGGGGAGAGCATGCCTGGTCGGACTTAAAACAAGTATCCCCATGGACTGTTCTGCAGATAAAAAGGACCCAGCTTGGCCCATGCCCCATCCCATGGGGCCGCCAGGGTGAAGGGAAAGAAGGGTGATGAAACAGGACTTCTCTGCTGAGTGGGTTCTTCTCGAGGCCTCTGGTTACAATCAGAGCAGAAAAGTAGCCTCTACCCTCCCTCCCTGCCCAGAGGCCATGGGGAAAGGCCCAGTCGGAGACACATGGTCCCATCAGAGGGACACCCCTTGTGGCCCACACAGTGGACGCCCAGAAGCCACAGCTCGGGAGCTGGAGAACGGGGCACCTGCATTAACTTGGTCAGAGCCCTCAGCAGGCAGGGTGGTCCTTACCTGATCAATGCAGTCACCAAGAAGAGGAAACGGGCCCCCTGCTGCCGGAGTGTGGCTAATGAGTGTGGCTCTAGTCGCAGATGCTGCTGATATTTTTATTTTAACTTTTTATTTTCTATTGGAGTAGAGTTGATTAACAATGTTGTGTTAGTCTCAGGTGGACAGCAAAGTGATTCAGTTATATATATACATGTGTCTATTCTTTGTCAGATTCTCTTCCCGTTTAAGTTGTTACAGAATATTGAGCGGAGTTCCCTGTGCTACGCAGTAGGTCCTTGTTTGGTTAGCCGTTTTAAATATAGTTGTGTGGACATGTCAATCCCAAACTCCCTAACTATCCCTTCCCGCAACCCTTCCCCGGTATCCAAAAGTTCCTTCTCTAAGTCAGTGAGTCAGACGCTGCTTCTTGCGCCATCGGATGATATAAAACTCTCCCGGGGTGGGAAGTGCCCAGGTGAGCGGTCCCCGCCTGGTCCACTTGGCACCTGCCTGACCTGGAGCCTTTGCAGGCCGACATCCTCTGCAGCAGGCAACACAGCGGCATCCGGCCTGCACTTCCTGTTTAAGGGGTGCAGAGCCCTGAAGGACCCATCGAGTGCCCACAGGGCCTTCCCAAGCCTGTGGAGGGACCACAGGGAGGGGTACCACCTCTTACAGCCAGCTTCCCAACGTGGGAGGGGCCCATCCCCCCCCAAAAGATGAGGCCCTATAGGCCTGAGGCCCGGCTTCTGCAGCCGAGGCCCTGGATGCTGGTGGCTTCTGAGGACACAGGTGGGCCCACCTGAACCACATCTGGTCCAAGCGCCCTGGGACCTTCACCCCCGGGGACCCTGAGTAGACTCCCAAGGTCAAGAACTGCTGACAGAGGCCAGAGGCTTTTGTACGCTGAGTCTGAAAGTGGCCATGGGGTGCGGAGCGCAGTTCCGTCATCCATCGGGTCCCGGGGAGAGGCAGCCCCAGCCCCGAGGACGGGCAGCCGGACCCGCCCCTCCCTCCCCTCTCAGGTGCCATTCCAGAACGAAGTCCACAGATCACGGCCACAGGGTCCCCTGAGGCCCGAATCCTCCGTTCTGCGTGAGCAGCCCTTTCTTTAAGAGTGAAATAAGTGTGAAAACATGTACCATTTAAAGTGATAAGACGTCCAGTGTCTCTGTCCGCAGACCCTCTGCCACTGCTTCATGCTTTCCACTTTGTCCCACAGGGACGCAGGTGACCTTGACGACTGCCCGCTGCAGGGACAGCAGGACACGCCCCGGCCCCGCACCCTCTTTCCCGCCCACGGATGGTTTACACCTGCTGTGTCACCGGAGAGGCAGGACCCCGCACCCTGGGAAGCCAGCGCCTCCAGTTTCCCCACCTCGGGGCTCGGGGTTAATGAGTCCCCAGTTGGTCTGAGGAGTCGGCGCCCTGCCTGGAGTTGGCCGGGCCCGGGGGACCCCGGGAAAACCCCGTAGCCCCCCATCTCTCCCAGGTGTGCGGGGGCCCAGGTGACAGCCCCGGGGAAAAGGGAAAATCGCAAAATTGCTGTTGCTAAATCAACCCCATTAAAAATGGCAATTACCCACGCTTCCAGTGCGGGCCATAACTCCCAGGGTCGGTTAATGAGAAAACTTCCTCCGTTCTTGGCCACTTCTTACCTAAGCAACACTTGGCTGTGTCATGGCCCTCCTTAAGTCACCGGTGGACCCAGGTAGAGGAGAGCCCCATGCGAGAGGCCACGCCTCTTGCACGAATGACACTGGTTTATAGACACCCTCGGGCAGAACCTCCTTGCAGGCACCAGGTCCTCTCCACAGGGCTGATTCCTGCTCCACGATTAAGGGGCAGTTCCTGTGGCCTAAGGAGCATGTGCAGGGTGACCGAGGCACTAGTTCTGGAATCCATCATGGTCAGCTCTGTGACCAGGGCCTCAGTCTCCTTACCTGTGAAATGGGATCATTGTAGAGCTGACCGCATGGAGCTGAGGGACGAACCCTGCTCCCAGGACCCAGCACCGGGTGAGAGCACAGTAGATGCTTTTTCTTTCTGCGTCTGGGCACCCCGTGAGGTCCAGTCCCCTGTTTTGCACATTGTACCCACTACACCCACTGTGAACAGCTTGGGGCCAACACCTGCACTCATTCCTTCATTTTTATCTGTCATTTGTTCAGTCAAAAAACATTTATGGGGCTTCCCTGGTGGTGCAGTGGTTGAGAATCTGCCTGCTAATGCAGGGGGCACGGGTTCGAGACCTGGTCTAGGAGGATCCCACATGCCGCGGAGCGACTGGGCCCGTGAGCCACAATTGCTGAGCCTGCGCGTCTGGAGCCTGTGCTCCGCAACAAGAGAGGCCGCGATAGTGAGAGGCCCGCGCACCGCGATGAGGAGTGTCCCCCGCTTGCCGTAACTTGAGAAAGCCCTCGCACAGAAACGAAGACCCAACACAGACAAAAATAAATTAAAAAAAAAAACAAAACATTTATGGTGGCCAAAAAGATATCTTCCTCTTCATGAAGTGTATAGCCCAGTGTGGAGGCATTGAATGAAGAAATCATGTAAAAGCTGACCAGTGTGGTTTTAGTTTGTTTATTTTTTTCAGATTAACAAAAAAGAAAAGGCAGCCTCTGGTGCTGGTTAAAGTCTGGCAAAATAGATTCACTTCCCCAAGGTACCTGACATTGTAGATTGGGCACGTACTTTGCTGGAATATTCTATGGTAATATCTAAAGTCATAAAAATTGAGATATCCTTTCATGCAGGAAGGATTCCAACCCTGTACATTTATTCCACTTCAGATGATAGGGCAGAGAATTGCCTACTTGTACGAAAATGTGAATTTGGATCCTTACGGGGAGATACAGTGGAAGGGCCGCAGAGGACAAGGAGTGACAGACGTGGTTTCTGACCCTTACACGACGACCACGAGCGTGAGCGTAATACGAATGACCTCTGTTACGGGTTAGACTGTGTCCCCCGAAAAAGGTATGTTGAAATCCTAATCATCATGTCTTCTAAGGCTCCTTCTGGCTGGGACAGTTTCCCAGACTCTCCTGTTTTTGATGAACTTGAGAGTTTTGAAGAGTGCTAGTCAGGTGTTTTCTAGAATGTCCCTCAACTGGGATTTTTTTCTGATGCTTTTTCCTCCTGATTAGATTGGGGTGCACCACATAATGATCAGACATTTGTATATATTGTGAAATAATCAGTGTCCCTTTGTTTCTGTTTTTGTGTTTTGTTTTTTGGTGGTAAGAACACTTATCATGAGCTCTACCCTCTTAACAAATTTTAAAGTGCATAGTACAGTATTGTTGACTATGTTTTCTTTAATCATTTATTTTTCACTTATGTTTTTACATATGTTGCATAATGGATAACATATAATAATTAGTATACTGTATACTTATATGTATATATACATATTGGGTGCATTAATACGTAATGGTTGTGTGTGTGGGGGGGTGTGTGTGTGTGGGTGTGAGTGTGGGTGTGGGTGTGTGGGGGTGTGTGTGTGTGAGTGGGTGTGTGTGGGTGTGTGTGCACGCGTGTGCGTGCGTGCGCGTGCGTGAGTGTTTGTGTGTGTGTGTGCGCAGAGCATAGGTGAGTCTGACAGTGGTAACAGTGAAAGGTTTGGAGATGACTGGCCCGGGGGATCACAAACTGTCACCTGGAGCTATCATTTTAACACATCAGGTTTTGGAAGCTTATTTCCCATCTTCTCTTTGTAATCACTGTGCATTTGGGCTCCCCAGCCAGGTCTCCTAAAGGCCATTCTCTGATTCACGGGGAAACACTGAGCTTTTGCAAATGCTGCCTGACCCCCTGTCCTAGCACCCTGACCACAGGGTGGCAGACACAGGCGCTATCTTTTCCAACTGATTCCTTTTAAAGATGGGAAACTGAGGGCTAGGGTCGGGGGAAGGCAGGTACAGTGAGAGAGGAAGGAAGCCGGCCCCGCAGAGTGAGTGTTGCAGTCACACCTGGGAGATGCTAAAGGGTGCCTGGGCCCTACTGCGGCCTTGTGCCTGGGAACACAGGCTCAGCGCTGGGTCTCAGCATCCTCGTGTATAAAACCGAAGAGAAGCCTCTGTCCTGGTTACGGCTTCACTGGGGGCATTCTCCATCAATTACACAGTGCTGCCCACACGTAAAGGATTATCATCATTATCACAATCAATATGGAGCTGTTGTTAGGGTGATGTCATCCTGCATGGGTGTATATGCCCAGAAACGTCTGAGAGCATATGAAACACCAGTGGTGTTATCTCTGGGGGAGCCGCTGGGGCTAAGAGTGGGAGGGGTCTTGTGTGCACTGTATACTCTTTCACAGTGTTTGAACATTTTTACCAGATATACTTTATTTTTTACACTCATAAAAAGAGAGGAACACACTGCATGTAAGTAACTAGATCACAGTTCACTTGAAAACATCGACTGGACCCCAACTCAGTGCTGTGCACTGTGCCAGGACCCCCAAACCGAGACGGGTGAGCAGAGCCCCATCCTTAGGAAGCCCTGCTCTGCATGACGCTCACGCTCCTGCTTTGAGCAAGCGCAAGGACACTGCCTCCTCTGTCCTGCACTGGGGATCACATTCCAGGTGGGAACCTCCATCGGTCCATGTACTCACCTGTCTTCAGCTGCCCCTCAGGTGGGTGGAACTGCATTCATCACATCTCAGTGCACGGCACAATATCACCATTGCTCATGCCGGACCTCACCTTTATTTCCTTTAATTAAACATCTGTCTCTTCTCCTCCTATTTCTACTCCCGCTCCGTCCCCAAACCCAGAAGGGTCCATTCCAGTGTGTTCTACCTGTACACATTTTACAGGTACGTAGCTTTAAACATCGTCTTGTGTATGGATACGATTTTAACTTATATAGTGGTATGGTCTTATAGATTATACTCTGTTTTTTACTTATTCCACCAAGTGGTACATTTGAAAGATTTGTCCATCTTGCTCTTTGTGAGTCTCAAGGGCTACTAGCATGTGCACATTGAATTTATTGAATGCCCTGGAGATGCTTGCCTAGCCTGCCCCCCCTCACTATAGCAAAAGAACCTGCAGGGAATGTGTCCGCTACAGCGCATGGCGCTGCCATGAGCTACAGGATACACATACCGACTTTCCCTACATACTGCCGATCACTGTACTGAGTATTTGCACCAGTTTGAGCTTTCCCCAAGAATCCATGAGTGTCCAGGGCATCCAATTTGTGACCGGTAGAGAATGTGACTCATAATTTCAAACAAAATCTGAACCTTTGGATGTGGTCAAGTAATCTGTCACCTTTGGAGACTCACAAAGGCCACCAACACAGGACCATCCCCTTTCACAGACAAAGTCTCCACCCTCTTGGGTCCGAATCCAGTACCTCGGAAGCCCCCTCCCACTCTACCCCCCAGCGGGGGCCTGGCATGGCTGTGGGAAGCACGTGCCCCCAGGGCTGTGCCTTGAGGTCACAAGAGCACGTCTGGGCAAGGACCCGGCCCCTACCTGAAGACGCAGCCTTGGAATAGTCTTCTCCCAACGGAAAAGCATTTGCTGCTTTCATGCGGTGTTTCACAACCTTCCACTTGAACCTGACCCTCTGCTAGCAATGGCAGAGGGTGGCATAGAAAAAATAAGCATTTGCAATAAGTACTTGTCATGGACTTATTATGTCATCACTTGGAAATACAATTCTAGTTCTTGCCGTACAAATAGTATGATTCCCCTGCCAGTGTAGAAGCCCCCCTTCCACCGATGCTGTGAGGGCTTCATGGCAGTCTTTTCCTTCCTTTAAATGTCCCGGACTCTGGTTCCACTGGTCCAAGGTGCACTGCGTCTTTTTCCAAAGCAGAGAAAAGGAAAAGTGGCCGATTCACAGGGTGTGTGTCTTTGAGGTGAGACCTGGATTCCATTCCACCTGGGATTTCGTTAAGACCAGGTGCTGGAGGTCTTCTTCAACTCTGCTTCTGATGCGGTGACAGTCCTTATAGCTCATCTTGTGGCCCCTGGGAAGCCGTGCCCCGTAAGAAAGCCGAGGCAAGGTCACAGTATCGAGGCGTCAGCATGTTGACCGGGAAACGCCGAGGAGCAGCACAGCAGAGCTGGCCTTGTGGGCCTTCCCTCCCTCACCCCTGACACAGTCTTTGCTTCTCCCCTTCTCCCTGTCAGTCTGTGAGCTCCAGGAGGGCGGCCCCAGGCCTGGTTCTCCTCTGGCTCCTCCATTCCTACTACAGAGAGGGGGGCTTTACGTCTTGATGGAATACAACAAAACAGACCCTCACCTTATATGACAGAATAATTAAGAATGGTACTGGGGCCCCTAGTTTACACTTAGGCAGTGAAGGGGCCAACAGGCAGAATCCAGCTCAAGCCAGACTCACACAGTGTCCAGGGTTTGCAGAGGGCCTGCAGCAAACCCTAATGGGACAAACCCAGCTCAGAGTGCTGGCCCCTGGGAACACAGCAGGATGACCAAAATGTGGCTTGGCCTTCCTCAGCTTGAGAAGGGAGTCACCCCAGGTCAGCCCCATGTGAACCTCATGACCACAGACAGCCTGCTTCCCGGCCTGGGTGGACCCTCCTTGAGCCCTCTTCCTCTTACAAACACCATGTAAGCTTCTCAGAACCCCAAGAAACATCGGCGGCTCAAGGCATTACATCTTCCTGTTTTCTTCGGAGGCAGAAGGCTCTGTAGACACCCACGAAGGGCGTCGGAGGAAAGGGGCCCTGGACGTACGGAACGCCTGTCCCCTCATTAAAATACCTGATCCTGACAAGGCATTCTGAAATATTCATTGAGCCAAGTTTTATTTAACCTACGCAGACCAATCAAATGCAACCCGAACCGGCCCCCGGATGCTTGTCAGGAGAAGTAAATTGAACCCTTGATGGGGCAGAGCCAGAGGTCAGCAGGCAGACGAGGTCCTCTGCCTTCACCCGAGTTCCTCGAAGCGCTGGAAAGAGAGAGAGCAGCCGTCACTTGGGCTCTGGGCTCTGTGGCAATCATTACAGGTCTGCAGTGAAGCAGAAAAACGCTGTAATAAACAGGTCCCGCCGTCTCCCATCACTCCACCCATCCTCCCCTACAAGTGCTCGGCCCTTCTGGCCTTGCTGAGCGGTAAATCCCCATCCAGCTGTTTGACCCTATTACGGGAGCGTGATAGGCACCTCTGTCACTCGAAATGCCTGCAACACTCGGACGCACCGAATCTATCTTCCCGACAGGTAAACCTATGGATAATTTATTTTTATGTGCTTTCAAAGGATGTTGACAGCAGTCAGAAACATCCGGCAAGCACCCACCGCGTGCAGGGTACTGGGTCGGGCAGCACCAGTAGTCGCTGTTAATGAGCATGAGGGTAGAGGCTGTACAGACGTCCAGCTCCATGTGCCTCTGGACCTGGGGCGCCCTGGCACCTCCAAGGTCCAATTCTGTGCATGATTATGATCCGGACCCAGAATCAGGCAGGGAGCTGGCTCCTAGTTCCATTCGGCAAAGGCATCTAGCAGAAACATCCAACAGGGAGCAAGGTGGGTGTCACACTGCACACAGCAGGACAAAGCCTGCTCCTGGGGCTGCGCTAAACTAAACTCTCACGGCTGGGGCTCCATTTAAATATTTACCTGGCTTGACGTCTCCCATCAGCTGCTCTGGACACTCCACTGCCTCAAAGAATGTTCCCAAAATTTTAGAGAGAAGGCTTCAAAGCTGACAGGAGCCTCTTGAACTTTGTCATCGCAAATGTCACTAAAGTAACCGCACACTTCAAATATCATCGTTTGCCAAGTAGGTTTCGTGCCCCCCGGTGCAGGGGCGCCTGGAAAGCCGATGACTTCTAAGTCGCCCTCCGGACCGCAGTTTGACCGTGTCCCTTCACAATGGGTGCCATTTCAGCCTCCAGAATCCAATCAACGTGTCAGTTAAATTGCTCCTCATCTGTCGAGATTAAGCGTGCGACTATTACCTCAGATTTAGTAGAAGACTTAGATCCCGGCACATTTCACTGAAGCCATTAGTAACACCTGGAATCATTCACATTAGTTTAAGATCTGGCACCATAAATTCCCAGCCATTAATGATTATTCTGACTCCTCAGGATAAATGGCTTAACGTTTTTGATAATGAAAATATACATTCTGCCGTAGTTCCTTCTTAAAACCCACATTACCTTTGTAATGTACTTCATGGCTGATTGTAACGGACTGCACCATAATTCTCACAAGGATTTTTAGTGGGCTGTAAAGTGCTGAAGATCTGTTGTACTATTCATTAAAAAAAAAAAAAAAATTAACGAGATATTTGTTTAGCTGTTTGCATTCGGAAATGTAATTAACAATCTTCACTGGTGTGCTTGGTGTGGAGCAGGAAAGCATCTGTGTCTGCGTTATTTCCACCTCTCCTCCTAGAAAGGCCAACACACAGGGCGTGGGTCTACACAAAGGCAGGGGAAGCAACAAACTTCTCTTGGATATTGTCAAAAATAACAGAAAAATATCATTGTGAGAGCCGAGGGGGTCAGTTTAGTTATAGCTGAGAGAGATTATTTAAATATCTCAAATAAATCTTTTCATTCCCAGCACATTCATCTCTTTTAAGTGCTCATTAAGGTGGGGTGTGACAGTCCTGGAAAATGAAACACTAATTCTTTTTCTCTGAAGCCTGAGTGTACCGCTCCCAAGGGCAGCTGTAGTTTAGGGGGATTATAGAACTAGTGCAGAGAGGGGCTCCTTGTGTGCGTTTCATTCCAAAAAGTGATGGGGGGAGGTGTTGTTTGATGCCACGATTCTTCTGGCTTGTATCTTGTGATCTATCAGATCTGAAGAAAACGGATGTCAGTTTGTGGTGTTTGATAAACGCTCCCCGGAACGGGGCTGCGCCGACCTCACCTCCGTGCGGTTCAGCATAATTTGTAGTCAGCTTGTCTTTGCTTGATTTAGACGAAGTTTTCCACAGACAGAAACTGAAGGATGGGGCTTTAGCGTCATGCTCTGCTTTTCCAACAGCAGGCCCTTTTCTTCCTTTCTTTCTTTCCTTCTTTCTTTCTTTCTTTCTTTCTTTCTTTCTTTCTTTCTTTCTTTTTCTTTCTTTCTTTTTTAGTGATAAAGAAATTGTGTCTAAAATTATATTCTAGCATTAGTCTAATAAGCTCTCATACATTTGTGCATTTGGGTCACAGCGTTCATATTTCCAGAGCGCTCACAGAAAGGTGCTCAGGATTCTCTTAAACAACAAGGGTTCATAAAACAGTGCCTGCCAACTCCTTAATGAACTCAGAAATGGTTATTGATTCACATTAGGCCTAGTTTGTTTAAATTCAACTTGAATTTCACACTTCAGATCAGAAAGCGATGCCCAGGCCCCAAAGGGGTCCGCTGGAGCCCAGGGCGGGCAGAGCCCCTCTCCTGGTGTAGATAGCACCCCCCTGCCTGGCTTCTCCTTCTTCCCAGCCTCTGATGCCTTTTGGGGCTCATCACAGCCCCAAAACACGCTGTGGAATACGAGTGGGGAGTCCCAGCGGATTCCGGGCCACGATGGAGCGCACGCCACCCAGCACAGGTGTTGGATACAGAAGGCAGAAGGAAGGAAATGCATTCCCAGCCCAAAGGTTTACCTGGAGCTGGAGAATGCCTCGGAATTGTACCTGCCAGCAGACGGAAAGGAAAGGACAAAAAAGAAAAAGAAAAATGAAAAAAAAAGAAAAGACCAGAAAAATGCAAACCTTCAAGGAAAAGCTAAAAGGAGGATCATAGTGCTTGCAGGGGAAGCATAAAGACACAGGAAGATGAAAGACAAGAAAGGTTTAATCTGAGAATCTAAAAATCATTAAAACTTCACGAAGAAGGTGATTTGGACGAGGACTGAAATTCGGGACCCTGGTGGGAACTGTACAAATAGGGTCTTATTTTTTTTTTTTTAAAGTTTTACTTGATTTTATTTATTTATTTATTTATTTATTTATTTTTGGCTGTGTTGGGTCTTCGTTTCTGTGTGAGGGCTTTCTCCAGTTGCGGCAAGCGGGGGCCACTCTTCATCGCGGTGCGCGGGCCTCTCACTATCACGGCCTCTCTTGCTGCGGAGCACAGGCTCCAGACGCGCAGGCTCAGTAGTTGTGGCTCACGGGCCCAGCTGCTCCGCGGCATGTGGGATCCTCCCAGACCAGGGCTCGAACCCGTGTCCCCTGCATTGGCAGGCAGATTCTCAACCACTGCGCCACCTGGGAAGCCCCAAATAGGGTCTTATTGAAACATTAAACCTGCAGCGTGCTAGGGCCACCGGTGGGCACGAAATAAATAAAATTGATAACAATGATGATACTGAAATTTAATTCCACATTCCCTGGGAAGTTCCCAGGGGCTTTGCTGCAGACATCCTCGGGGTCCCTGCTCCGGCTCTCTTCATCCAGGGGCAGAGGGCACCTTTGCCCCCCTCCCTGGCACACCGCACCTGCCCTGCTGGGGTCTGAGGAAGGGACCCGGGGGCCAAGGCTCGGCAGAGCAGCCTCTACCCACAGACGGGGGGACAGTAGGGGCAACCTGGTGACCCCAGCCCCCAGCCACCGGGTAGCAGGAAAGGGTGGCAGCAGAGCCAGGCCTGCTCACGGGTGTGGCGAGAGAGGGCTGCAGGCTGCAGAGTCCAGCCCATCTCGAAGAGAAAAAGCTCTAGACCTTTGCCCCGAGCCAACACAGGACAGGAGTGACACCCGACTGGGTCTCTCCGGGGAGAAGGGACAGCAAGGGACCCTCGGAAAGACCAAAGAAGACCTGGCGAGGTGAGCTCCGAGACAGCCTTGTGTCCTCAGTGGAGGAGCAGGAAAGCTGAGTAAGGAAAGAAATAAGGAGAGGGTAAAAACAGAGGACAGATGGGGTGATGGTCAAATTCCAAAGGCTGCTCTTTTTGTGGTTCTTGTTCTGAGACAAGTAGAGTATCTGATCGTACAGTTGACACCAAGGGATTTTTAAACAGCGTGAAAATGACTAATTATAAAAGGAAGGGTTGAGTGCAGAGTGGTTGGGAACATTTCAAACCCTACGTGCTCTCTGCTACCACAACTGAGCTTTTTTTTTAGTGTAGAATTTTCTTTAGGAGGCAAATTTAAACACCTATTAAGCAGCAAGCCTTCCACCATTCATTGGCTCAGGGTTTAAAATCCACCTATGTATGTATACACACACATACACAAACATGTACAGATACAAATAAACACACCTACACACGCATAGACACACACATGTGATGCTTGTTGTGTACGCCACACACACATTTTCCTTGTATCTTGTGTGTGCACCCACACGTCTGTGCCTTATGTTTTTCTTATATTTGTGTATGCATCACACACACAGTTTCTTATATTTTACATAGACACACAGACACACAGACACATGCACACATGTGAGTCTGCATTTTAGCAACATACAGAGTGATTTTCCCCGAGGTGTTCCTTCCATGATCTCTGGAAAACGTTAAGGAAGAAACCATCTGAATTTGGAGCTATATTAACCCAAATGAATAATGCTTTCAGCGGCAGGCGATCTTTTTAGACAGCGTGCCCTAGAATTTTTGGAAGGTGCTGAGAATTTGTAGAAATAATGATTATGAGGAAGGAAATGATGTGGCGGATGGTTCCATCTCTACTAATAAGTGCTTCCTAATAACTCAAAAAAATCTCTGTCAGGCCCCGGCCTCTTTCGCAATGCAAATGGGTGAGTAGCTGCTGCAAAGCTCGCTGTGTGCGATACACAGACAAGGGTAATATCTAGTCTATGTCATTCCAAATGATATGGAAACAACCGAAAGCATCCTGGCTGTGGATAATTACGGAAGAATGACAGGTTGATAATAAGTTCTCATTTAGGAATCTCTCAAACGCGGGAGGTACAGGGGTGGTTTTATGCCCTGCGATTCTGGAGTTTGAGTGCCCTCTGCATGAATAAGCAGGTCTTGAAAAGGAATTGGGGGCCGTGGCACGGACAGGGGGAGGGGAAACTGCACAAGAAGATTTCAGACGCAAAACCCCTCACTTTATGAACCTTGCAAACTCATCGTTGTCTTAGGGACACACGAGGATGCAGACTCCGGCTGTGGTGGGAGGAGCGATTTCAGCTGTTCTTCGGCGCTCTGGCCACGATGGCATCAAGCCCTTAGCTAACCCGATGCCCAGCACGCAGCCAAAGCCACGCCTCGCAGGTCGTCATTTTCCTCGGGGTGGTTATTCACCAGCATCCCTGATTCTTTCAGGATAAAAACAGACTCAACAGAGAGGCTGTGGGAGTCTGTCAAGTTTACAATAGATTCAGGTTTGAAGCCTGGCATTATTGATGCACATTATTAATTACCAAAAACGAGGAGGAGGAATATTTAAAGACGGCGGTGACATGCTGGGTGGCTGTCTGACTGCGGAAGCAGACTGGATTAGCCATCACTCACTCCTGGGCATGCAGGGGACGGGCAGGGGCGTGCTACACGGCACTTGGGTTCTGGAGGGGAGCCCTCTGCTAGAACTGCCACCCATGCTGGGGCACCTGTGTCCACAGAGACAGCTGTTCTCCCGAAGCCCCAGCATCAGCACAGGAACCCCTCTGATGCCGCTCTGGTCGCAGGGCGATCCCCAACCGCAGACCTCACTGACAGCAGGATGGCCAACAGGGGGGCAGGTAGGGACCTGTGGAGAGTATCCTCCATCCTGGAACCTTCCACTTACAATGGGCTCTGCAAGCTCCTGCCCTGGACACCTGCCACCCAGGTGTGCCTGGCAAGTGAGCATTGTCCTCCCACAGCTTCTACCGCTCCTCCAGGGTGGGATCCTGCAGCGCAGGCACAGTGAGACCTGTCTGCGGCATCTTTCTAGGGTAGGGATTATATCACGGTATTTGTTGATTTCATGCAACCTGGCTCTTCCAGTGGTTGTTTTCAATCAGTCTGCCTGGCTTTACGTTTTAAAGGGAAAAGGTGTTCTCAGCATTTTCTCCCCTTACCCACCCCCTCATATCTGCTATCCACAGAGTTATACCAAGACCTTTAAACTGGGGCTGGGAGGAAATAGGACCAGGGCCTTGAGTACACGCCATTAACATGGGCAAGGCATGAGACCAAGGGTCTTACCCGGGGGTGGCACATGGGTGTCCTTTTCCAATTTTTTTTGTTTTGTTTAGTAGTTACAATATGCAGAGATGGAATTAAAACAATAGGCTAACATGAATTTGCCCTTTATTTCAGGTCAGGCGTTCCAGTGAAAACATCAACTGCAACCCCGTAACCCTGCGCGAGGTGGGTAATATTATTCTCTCCAATCTTACAACTAAGGAAGCAGAGTTACCAGCACTCAGAGACGTCTGGGCCCAGGGTACGAGACCTAACAAGCCCCAAGCAGGGACTGGAGCCCCGAGTGCAACCTAAACCTTGCTCCTGGCTGTGCGGGGACAAGGGGCAATTAGAAACTGCCCTGGAGTCGGGAAGCTCTGTGTGTGCCAGGCAGCGTCCAAGATACCCTACTCAGTGAGGAGAAGCCAGCACCGAGCCGGGCCTGGGGCTGCTATGACACCTTCCCACAGAGGGTCTCCGCTCAGCTGTGGCCCTCCTGCCACCGACATGCAGCTTGGCAGGGCTCTTCCATCTGGACTTGAGTTCTTCTTGCCTTACCCCGGGGAGAACAGCTACGTGAAGGACAAAATAATTGTCCAAAGTCCCTGTGCCCTCGTAAGCTACTCAGGTGAGCTGGATTCATCTGAATTCCTTCTTCCAAGTTACCCCGTGGAAGCCTGACTCGGAAAAAAAAAACCCCAAACTGGCACGAAAGTTTCATTCATATTTGAATGGGCCCCAAGGTCATTAATTACTACGATTATTATTTTTCCTGGCAGCTCATGATGCAAAGCAATGATTTTCTTGTATATAAAGTAAATATTCTAGATGCAAAGCCGCAGGGTTTGGTTACTATAAAACATTCTTAAAAAAAATAAAGATAACCAAATAGTTAAAAGAAGATCCTTGGATATTTGACCTGGCCTTCTCTAGTAATTATTCTAATTATTCTTCTATTATTTAGGTCATGAGCCAAAGGTTCCCGGGTGCATAGAAAGTTAATAGCGGACTTGAAGTGAGAAGGGGAGGGCGGGCCAGCATATGTTCATTAAAGTCTGCTCTCACTTAAGGGTTTTGCATCAAGCAGGCTGTGGGCACCAATAATTTATCTTGAAGTCTATTTACTCAGTGCAACAGGGAAAAAATAAATTGTCCTAATTTCCCTCCCCGGCCCCAGAAGTGGCTGCCTCTTGCCTTCCTTCCCCAAAACTCCTTTGGGGTCAGTCTGTTGCCTGGGCACCAGGATACGAGGAGCCCGGCTCACACTTTGGGGGAACATCTCCAGTGTGCCCTGTGGGCTCCGGGCAGCCTGGGTTGGAGTTCATTAGCAGAAGTGTGGTCCCAAGATGGTGCTGCTCGTGGTAGATGGGTGGGAGGATCTGGTGAAGGGGACCCAGGAGACCACTGCAGGGCATGGGGCTCACACGTGCATCGTACAGCCCAGGGCACCCGGCACCTCCCCCACTGCTCTAGGACTCGTATTAGCCACAATCCACAATGCCTGGGAAGGTCATCCCAGGAAAAATCTTATACCAGCAAATTCCATGCCTCCTCCAAAACGTGGACCTGGGTTCTAGGGTGTACAGGTCAAGACCCGTCAGACCCAGGGCCAAGAGCATTGCAGACAGAAATGAACGAAGCCCACCCTTACTGCTTCCTCTTAAGTTCAACATTTTCCGAGCCTTGGCCAACCTTGGCAACGCCGTTTTGAAGGTGCTAAGAACCACCTCCCAGTACAGCTCTTAAAAACTCCCACGGTCCCTGTCCCCCTTGGGTGATTCTCCCTGAGATTCTGGGTGAAAGGCAATGCTCTCCTTGGAGGGGTCAACACAGTGACTGGTGCCAATAGAGTGTGAATTGGCCCCATTCTCTACCTGTCACTCGAGGCTCAGATGGAGAGGACGTGGCAGGAGTCAGGGACCGGGAAAAGGCCGAGCCCCCCACCCTTCCCCAACACAGCCATGCCCAGACCCACAGCCACAAGCCTTCCCAAGGCCGCGATCCAGCACTTCAGCCAAACCGCAGACCAGAACACAGCAGACGGGCTGTAAACTGGGCATGCAGCTCATGATTACCGTGCGCAGCCCCTGAGGCATGGAGGAGAAGCCACCGAACCCCTCCCCACGAAGCTGTGGCATTTGTTGATACACATGCTCTTCCTACCAGGAAGCCATAAACCAAGCCCCAGATCCACGTTTGACTACGACGGGCTGGCGCAGGTACCAATTAAATCGTGAGATTTCTCAGCACATCTTTCACATGATCCTCGAAATAGTCACCTTCCTGGGTAAGACGACAAGGAACAAGGGAAACACCTGGGCTGGGGGCAGCCAGAGGCGCCAGGAAGGTCACCGTGAGGGGCTGGGAGGGATGACATGGACCAACTCACAGGTAACCCTTCCTCACTGAGCCCTGTGCCCGATCCTTCATGGATGTAACTTCCACTTTCCAGTGTCCAGTGGACCAAAGGGAGAGGAAATTTGCATCGGGAACACAGACTGCAAAATATATTTTTTCTAGAAGTTTCCACATGATGGTAACTTAAATATTTACAAATATTTCTTCCATTGAAATTCTTTAGTTGCCTGTGTTTGGGGGTGGACAGGCCATGGGAGGGGTCTGAGGAGTGCAGGTATGAACACCTGAGCTCAGGCGGATCCGCACAGTGAGGGCTTTGGCCATCAGCCCGTGATCATGGAAGGAAGGCAACCTAATTCCTGGTCCCCAGTCTTGCCCATGTCATGCCATTGGTTAAAAGCTTTCTGCTTTTTTTTGGATCTGTGGGCTCCATGAATAACTTCCTGTGTGCTCGTCCAGGCAAACCTCGAGCTGGTAACAGGAGGAAGCACGGGGCCCTCTCCTCTGACAGACCCGCTTCGTCCTGGTCTCACGCACTGAGGTTCACATTTATATATTTTGAGCGACTGTTGCTCAGAGGCCTGTCTGCACCAGCCCTGCCCGGAATGTCTTCTTTAATCAAAATTCTGCTCAAAACAGCCCAGCTGATCAAGTGAAGTGGCCTTTCCACATGCTATTGACAATCTGTCTCAAGCGTTATCTCCTGAGTTTCCCTTTATTTTCTCTCCCAGCCCAGAGAGTCTCTGCCTTGAACCGTCGCTTCTGGACGTATCTGGATTTGACGCAGACTGCATGCTTTACCGCCCTGCCCTCGTTGCATTTTGCAAAAGCAACATGAAAATTTCAAACCCGGGAAGAAGAAAAAGTACTTAATTGACTCACCTCTTCCCTCGGTGTGACTCATATGTAGGAGACGTGAGGTCCACAGGGACATGTGATCTTCTTTCTCGAGGCAGCTGGCCTTGGAGGTTAAGGCAGTCAGGAGCAGACCCGCAAACGGAACGAAAGAAAGTATCATTTTAGGGGATGGGCAGCCCTTGATGAATCTTTATGGACACAGTCACTGTCTGTGAAAATAAAGGAAAGGAAACTCACTCGTGCGTGCCACAGTAGGTATTTGTAAACAGGCTCCTAAATTGACCTCAGTGAATAGATATAACCTCCAGCTCCCCCCGACCCCCATGAATTGTTTTATTTACTTCAGATAGATTTTGGAGCTAGTCTGAGCACATGGGCACCCTTGGTAAATGTTTATGAATGAATCAATGGTCTGACAGTTTTCTCTTCTAAAAAATGCAGATGTTCCTGGGTGGTCTCTAAGGACCCTACAGGTTGGCATTCTAATTTACACAAAAGGGGCAGAGCAGGGCATGAGTTCCTCCACTGCCAGTGTGAACCAAAGAGAGGCTGCCCTGCTCCCCAGTTGGTGGTGTCACACCTCCGCAGCCTTGGGCTGGGTGTGGAAGAGCAGGGGGAACAGAGCTGGCGAGTCTCAGAAACGAGACAGAAAGAGGCCGGGAAGAACAGAAAAAGCACGACTAAACCTAAGAGCACCTGGGAAGATGGAGCAGACCACGGGAAAGTCACGAGGCCAGGATGTCAGAGAATTCCCGGAAGTCAGCATGACTCAAACTGGGAGTGTTTCTTAAGTGAACAGGGGAGCAATATGGCATTTGGGATCATTTCTAGCTCCATGACTAGGGGAGATTTCAAATGGAGATACAAGATCTGAACATTGAAATCAACCGCTGCAGGATCAGTTCAGTCACATGGGCTACCCTTTCATTTGTCTCACCAAAAAAATGCATGTAAATAGGAAGATTTTAGATCAGCGGTTTTGCGGCATCCTTCATCAAACTGGAGCTCAGATGCTTATAAGGCTGTTTGCGGGTCTGTTTATTTGTATTCCACCTCATTCCAAGAAGGAATTTGAGAAACTCTAACTCACAGGGCCAGAGACAGGGCTTGAAATACTCAGTTGTCACAGTAAGATCCCACGTAGCAACAGAGTTCCGCTAGGAGAAATTGCAGGCTTTTCTGCCTGCACCCTCTGGACAGAATGTACAAGAATTTTAACTCGTGATAAAGTTGAACAATGTTTTCATAATAAATGTAACCACTCCATTGGGTGACGGAGCAGCTCTGCTGATAAGTGGCCTTCAGCTTGGGCTGCATACTAAGTTTCTCTGCCATAAAAGAAGCAAAGTGATGTGTCCAGTGAGCTAAGTGCACACTGTTTGGATAATACTTATCACCCTGGTTATGAGAAGTATTTCAATGTGTGATCCCTGATGGACACCATAGCTATGTGCCTTTTTCCACGCTGAAACACGAAAAACCTCATCTGGCACGTGAAGGGAAACTGATAAAAACTAATGGGCACCTGCACTCATTCCTCTAACAGAATATTTATGGGCATCTACGCACAGAGGAGGTCCATGCCATTAGAAAGTTTACTGTAAAATGGAAATGAAAGGCAGAGGGATAAATCATGAGTTTGAGATTGACATATACACACTACTATATATAAGACAGATAACCAGCAAGGACCTACTGTACAGCACAGGGAACTCTGCTCAATATTCTGTGATAACCTATGTGAGAAAAGATTCTGAAAAAGAAAGAATATATATATGTATATGTATAACTGAATCTCTTTGCTGTACATGTGAAATGAACACAACATTATAAACCAACTATACATTGTAAATCAACTTTTAACAAAATTAAAAATAAAATAAAAATATATGATTTCATTAAAAATATTTTTTTTAAATGAAATGGAAAAGAAAGACAAATTTTTAAATTATTATTAAGAAGCTAGGGGGCAAGGACAGAGTATTTATGGTGATTATTCCTGAATAGCAGAAGTGGGATAGTGGGCGAATTGAATTTATTTCTTTTTACTAGATTTTCCAAAACTTTATATTGTCCTATAGCTAGAAAAACATCTATTAAATAGGACAGTGTGATGGGCTCCATGTAATGGACGCATGAACAAAGTGTTTCAGCAAAACCAAGAAAGGAACAAACCTTTCAGCCCGAGAATACGCAAGTCTCTTCCAGGTGGTTCTAGGCTTTTAGCTTTTCCTCCTTCATTATTAATGGGGAGCCCAGCCAGAGACTGGGTTTAATTTTAAAATGCACCCACCCATTACAAATAAATACCTGAGCATGGAAACTATTCTTCAGTGGGGCTCCACTCCTTTCCCAAGATGCACCTTTAAAAGAGCTCCGCACCCACCCCCCAAAAGTGACCCTGTTTTAAGAACAGCAAGAACAGTGCCAGGTCCCTACATGGCCCCTGCAGTCACCTTGACCCAATGGCCAGTCAGTGCTGCTTTTTTGGACCAGGGAGGCACACAATTCACTCGGCTTCTTCTAATTCCATTGCACTGATAAGGATGAGGCAAAGCCCTCGGCCACCATCCCTCCGCACTGGAGGCGATGCTCTGAGAAAGTAGGTGGGCAAGGGTCACTGTCACAGCAAACAGCCCACACCGCCGGCCACAAGCGCCCACACCACTGTCCTGCTAATAAGGTCCAGGTTTGGGATGGGCGTTGGTTAGTGCGTAAGCATATTGAGGTGATGGTTTTTCTCTACCGTTATTCTCTTTTTCCCATTGTTTGTATATTGTGCTTCATCTATAGCAAGAGAAGTTAAAAAATAGATGAGGAAACCAAGGTTCTGAGTAGGTTGGTAACTCTCGTACTAAATGGTAGAGCAGATCTGGACTTTACGGAAAGACCTCAGGGCTCTGCCATGGCCCCCAGACCTCCTGCTGGTCACCGCGGAGCTGTGGTGGCATTGAGTGGCTCAGTCTGCTTGGAGAGCATGGGGTGGACCTTCTCTCCCACCCAGCTCACGGGGGCTGAGAAACCAAACCCTCACAGACAGAGGGGCCTTCTCACACTGGCAAGCAAGAAAGCAGCTGTTCGGACATCTTCCCTGCTAGATTCTATCTCTCATACCAGAGAGCAGGGTGAGAGGCACCCGAGACGACAAAGAACATTTTTCTGAGTAGAGCCTCATGGCAGGAATAGATGGTCAGAGCATTGACTGCTGTTCAGAGTTTTTCTCCAAGGCCATGAGGAACCACTGATGAACTTGGAATGAAAGGGATTTAGGGAGGACCGATCTGGGTGTGGTGGGCTATGGACCAGGCTTCCTTGTTCATCCTCCTGGTACCGAATGCTCGCCTTGCGGGTCCCTTCTTCCCAGAGCTTGTACCCAACTGAGAATGAAAACCATTCCCTGGCCTCATACCAGTTGCATTGTCTCAGAGACCTTCCGGGGCCTTCCACCGTGCACTCAGCAGAGGCTGCCAGCAAGTTCCAGCCCCCAGTCCTGCTACCCCAGAGGGCAGAGCAAGCCTGTGTGCCGCTAATACTGCAAAGCTGACAAACGTATCACGACGAGGGGAGGCCGGGTGGAAACATTCTGACGTTGGGCACAAGCAATTGCTCCAAGCGCAGTGCAGAGCTGCAGGACCCCAGACGTCGTGTCTTCACCTGTTTAAGGGTCACCCTCCCCGTGCGGGTTGCCGGGGAGGCCTGCGCACCCACCTACCACTCCGGTGGTGGAAGACGTGGGGTCTTCCCCACACTGCATTTCAGCCATCAGTCTATCTGCTTAGACATTAAAGCGGGCAATTATGGTTGCTGAGCAACCATAACTTCTGCATATGTGCCTCCTGTGGTTTTGTATGCCAACCACAATGTTATGATAACAGGATTTTTTTCAGACCAACATCCTTCTTTATATGTAAATGTATGCTAGAATTGTGTATTTAAAAATTAGTTTCTATGAGTAATGAGCCTCAGGTTTGGCTGGGCTTTTTTTTTCCCCCTAGGTTTATAAAATCAAGCTCGGAAGTTCTGAGATCACGGAGATGGTGTAAAACAAGGCAGAGGCGGTGACTTCTAAGCAAGCACTTCATTTCTGGGGACAAGCTCAAAACGACAGGCATACATGTGACTCCGGCTCACGGTGCAAGAAACCCTCTCCACCGTGGGGTCTCTCCTCCACTCAGAAACACCTGAGCCGCAGGTGCCCCAGGCCCTGGGGCTCCCCTACCCTCCTTCAGTAGCTGACATTTCCCCAGGGCCTCCTTGGTGCTGAGCTGCAGGAAAGATACTCAGGCATAGACAACGCTTACATCCAACCTCGCCCTGCTCTCTGGGACACCTGATCTAGCAGGGCAGATGCCCAAGTAGCTGTTTTAATTCCTAGGCAATGGGAGAGGCTTCTGATGGTCTCCAGGAGTTTCTGAGCCCCATATGCTGAGAAGGAGGAAGTGCACCCCACGCTCTGCAGGCGGGCTGAGCCACCCGAGACCACCACAGGCCAGCCGAGAACTAGCAGGAAGCCTGGGGTCGAGGGGAGGGCTCTGACTTCCTCCATAAAAGTCCAAATCTGCTCTACCAGTTAGTACAAGAGTTACTGGTGCTCTTGGAACCTCTGTTTCCTCGTCTGTAGAAAGGTGACCATCATCACCGACACTTTCTCAGAGTTGCCATGACATCGGACAAGAGAAGGCCCGTGGAACCTAAGGGTCCCCTCCTCTTCCCACTTTCCTTCTTGTGAACTTCAGCCACTTGGGGGACGGAGGGCGTGGAGCAAATGCGGCCTGCACTGTAAATACTCAGTAAGTGTTGCCAGGTTTCGGGGGGAAGGAAGATCTTACAGGTGAAAAATAAATAGCTAAAAGGAAGAGAGACAGCATGTTTGCAGGAAGAAAACACTTCTGAGCTGAACTGTACTATTTGGCTCCACTGTTTTCCTTTGCCAAAGCATTTGACTGGTCTGGCAAGGGAAGGGAGGAGGCTAGGGGCCCACAGCCAGCCGGGAGGACATAAATATTGATGAGCACATCGGTTTCACATTAGCTTTTCATGAAATGTTTCATGGGCCCGAACCAGTTTCCCAGATTAAGAAAATCCCATCCACGCCCACACACACCACTTCTTTTCTCTCCAAACTTTGGTTTGCATCCCAGAGACAGGGACATAATTGGCTTTGAAAATCAGTCTTTTCTTTTTATCTTTTCATCCCTCCCCTTTGAGGGGGGTGCCCCCTCACTTCGCAAGCAATCTGGGTGCAGAGAAATGCACGGATCCCATCTGACTGAAATTCAAGGATACTGGTTTCTTATGTAAAACCTTATCATCTGCACCTAATTATCAAAGTCCAGGATTACCATTTGGAGGGAATTGTTCGGAAACATCTGCCCCTCAAAATCCAAGCATCCCTAGAATGTCCCTCTTCCTCCAAAATGTCTAAGGCTAGCCTTAAAGGAAACCCAAGAAAGCGGGGGGCTTCTCCCTACTGAGAGGCAAGGGAGATGGGACGGTTGGAACAATTAGCACGGTCTGCCTCTGGCATGTCCTCACCTACTATTCCCAGCGTCAGGGCTGACGGAGCCCAGCCTCGCCCTGGATGTTCAGCTGTTGAAACTCTTGGTGACAAACGTAAAATTCCAAAGAAAACCAAACCAAATTCTTCTGATTGAAAAGATGTGTTGGCAACTTGCTAGAGGTCTCACATTCCGGCTGATGCAAATCCTGGGCGGAGAGGCAGTACCAACCCAGCAGAGGCAGAGGGATGTGAGCATCTTTGTGGGGATTCGGAGACGGGCTTGGTGGTTCAAAGGGGAAAACAAAACTGACACAGGTTCAGAAGGCAGGGGGATTCAAGCCCACCTGGACCAGATCTCGTGCCAGCAATGACTGTGGGCCTGGAACTGGCATCCCTTTAAGAGGAAAGAAAGCCAGGGCTCACCAAGAAGCTCCTGAAGCCATCCCCATCTCGGCTGGGGGCACTTTCTCAAGAAAGACCAAAGCTGCCGGCGAAGAGGTCTCCTGTGGCTCTAGTAAATGGGCCAGCTCAGCCTGAATTGAGTAGGGCACAGGACTCTCCACCGCACACGGCAACAGGAAATCTTTGCCAAAACGAAAGCAGGAAAATGTGCCCGAAAGGCACGGCAGTTGGTGTGATGTGACACTGAACCTTGGTTCATTCTTCTGGACACAAACTGTGGAACTGATCTCTTTGGGAAAAACTGCCATCCAGTTCCATAAGTGGTAGGAAGGTCTGAATGAAACAGACACGTTTGTCACTAGAGCCAACCTATCAGAGGAGAAAAGAGGCTCCTGGAAATCATCTGCAAACTCAGGCATCGGGAAACTTCAGCTTTAGGTGCCTAAACACCATTAGAATGTGGAAAACCCGTGCCTGACGCCACCTACGACCAACAAGACTGAAATCGGCCGTGGTTGGTGTTGTAATTTCTTCTTTCCATTGACACGATGTACCCGCAGCTGGGACACACCTAACGAATGATTTTAAGAATAAGTGTCAACTATTTAAACCATTAAATATCTAATTTGGCTTTATCGATTTATTTAAGTAAATGTACCTTGTTTCCATCACCCCGCCCCCCAAAAAAGGAAAACCGAATGATGCAAAGTAGTTTTAGTTTTTTATTAAGGAGGCATTTTGAGTTGAAACTCTTATCTCTTAGGGATGTGAACGGAAATGAACACTTCCTCTGTTGTGTAATCCCACACATCACTGAGTGCTTGCCTGGCCTTGGGGCTTAGGCTGGGCTGCCCAAGGGCAGGGATTAGAACTCCCCCTGCCCCCCCCCCAAAGTTGTGTGCAGAGTTGTGTCGTCTTATCACACAAGGAAAACCTCCAACCAAAGGAATGCAATAAAATACTTTTCAAACTATGTAGGAGAGCTTTACGACTGTTTTCATCTATACAGATGGAAATCCTCCTGGATGTTTTGTCTGGTCCATCACTGATTTTCCTATCCCTTCAAGAAGGTGTTATTTGGTCTCTGTGGGTAGAACAAGAGGGTTGGACAGAAGTCCTTTTCCTCCTGTCTGAAGGGCAGTGCTCACTGGTGGAGAGAACACCTCCTGATTTGCTCACAGGTTCTAGAGTATTAGACGTTTCAACTGGCAAAAGTTGACTTTCTGTCAGAATCCAATGCCTGCGACATCAATTTGCTTCAATGAACAATTATCTTAAATAACTTACACTTGTACATAGCATTTCTGAGGGAGATTATCAAATACTCAAAATTTTTTTTTCTTTGTCAATATTTTCATCCCTTGCTGGTCATAGACTTAAAAGCTTGAAATAGAATTTTGTCTTCTACCAATTTTTTCCCATTTATGTTCAGAAAACATTGATTTTTTTTCAAACTGGAGTCTTAATGGACCTTGAAATTAATATGGCTTTTATTTCTCTGCCATGACCCCATCATCATTGATGATGTCACTTTGTCTCCCAGAAAAATCATTGGCCAATGACCAGTGTTTAGCGTGAAGGCACCAGGGAGAAATCAACGGCATCCTATTTGCTCATTCAGTGGTCCTTCCTACCCGAAAGAAATGATCCTATTTCAGAGCAGCAGTTGGCGTAAAACAACAGGAAGTTTTTCCATACCAGGTTTGCATGACCTTCTCAAAAAACAGCACAAGGTTACAGCTTGAAACTGAGGGTGTGGCCAGGATACCTGCGTTTTTCAGAACTGCCGCAGGTATTTCTGATGCGTAGCCAGGGTTTGTCACCACGGTCCACAGGACAATGTTACAGCACATTCTACAAACGCTTAGCAAACTTCTCAAGGATGCATTAGAGGCTGCGTGGGTGGCCCTCTCTGGATGGGGAGTAAGTGGAGCTCAAGTCCAGGGCAGACAGGAAAATAAGTCACTAAACACCAGGTGAGTCCTGAGTTGCAGGAGGAAAGAGGTTGGCTAATTCTACCGCTGGGCTGCTGTGGCTTTGGGTGGGAGAGGCTGGAGCCGGACTCTGGGCTGAGTGAAGCACCAGCTCCTCAGAGGAGAAGCAGCCCTCACCATCGTGGGCAGTTGTGTCACTTACCTTGCTTCTTCAGGCCGCGGACCCTTGAGAAGGAGAAGAGGGGCTTCTGCAGCTGCCGGACCCACAAAGCGAAGGAAGGGACTTCGGGAAGATGCCCTGGAGACACACCCACGCTCCCGGAACAAATCCAACCTCCTCACCATGCCTGAAAGCCCACCCTGCCCCTCCTGGGTGTGGCCCCCCATCTCAGGCCCAGATTTGCTGACCCTTGCATTTCCTCAGACGCGCCGTGTCTTCCTCTCCTTCCGACATCTGGAGGCCCCGCCAGGTTTCTCTCCCTACCCCTACCCTCCCCCCAGCTATTCATCCCCCCAATGCCCACATTTCCAGGCTAACATTATGTAGCCTCAGGTCCCAGTTTCAAAGTCAGCTTCCTGGGAAACCCTCCCCTCACCCCACCCACCTGGGTTTTGGACACTCGGAGTGCTGGTCCTGCCCATATTCCCCCAGGAGTCCTGGCCGAGCGCCCCCAGACATAGGGATGGCCTGTGCCTGAATGAACAGAGGCATGGATATTTCCAGAAGAAGGCAGGGCCGGAGAGAGGGCAGCTGACGGGGAGGGGGGTACCCACGCCCCCAGTTGTCCACTCACACCCAGTGGGCCTCAGGCCATCACCCTGGCTTGCAGATCAGACCTCCTAACTGGAGGGGCCTGAGTCCAAGGAGCCCAGCCTCTGGCTTCTGATTCAGAGAAGATGGAGCCAAAGCTGGGGGTGGGGCAGGAGGACTGAGGCCATGTGTGTGTCAGTAACAGAAGCACTCACGCCCCACGTGCCTGAGTCTCTGGATGCCCCATCTGGCCTGATTCGTGTGCCCCCAAATTTTCCTTCCTGGGCAGATTTGGAAGAGAGCTGGCAGACACTCATAACAAAAGACAGAAACAGTCCC
Organism: Balaenoptera acutorostrata; assembly: GCF_949987535.1. NCBI lineage: Eukaryota > Metazoa > Chordata > Mammalia > Artiodactyla > Balaenopteridae > Balaenoptera > Balaenoptera acutorostrata. Next base: position 3,728,576 of record NC_080079.1, on the reverse strand, counting down.
ACATTCATGACATCAGCCTTCACAAGATCCTGCACAGAGCCCAGACCTGTCCTGCAGAGCTGACGACCCCCAGTTGCTGGAGCTCAGAGGCTGGGACCCACCCAGAAAAGGAGGGCTGGGAAACTCAGGCAGGTCTGAGTCAGGCTGCCCCGTGACAGCAAGTGCTGGCCCACTGGGCACGGTTAGCGCTGGGCCGCTTCTCTCCCAGAGGAACTCAGCTGAAGGTCGGGACCGACAATAGAACAGCAAGAGAAAGAGGAACTCAGAGCCAGGCAGGAGGTGGCTTCTGCTGGCTAAATGGCCTCCTCTGGTGCATCAGGCGTGCTGGATGTGGGATGCGGGATTTGCACACATGCGGGATTTGTGCCGGGCTGACATCGTTTATTAGTCACGCAGATGTGGAGTTGCGGGGTCCGCTTTTCAAGGACAGTCCAAATCTAGGGGAATACTCCCCAAAATGGAACAGTTTTAGGGACGATTAAATCCGGAATGTAAGTCACCACCCAGGTTGCTTCCGTCCTCTGCAGGCTTCTGTTACGTGTGTCCGTCAACTCGAGGCCCAGTCCCCCAGGGGAGGGCCAGCCCCACACGCGCCTACACCAGCAGCGTCCCATCCTTTCAGCCACGTCACCCCCCCTGCACCCATCCAGCCAGGACACGGTGGGGAAGCAGCACACAGCGGGGCGGTGTGGGCCCTGTCCTTACTGAGTGGCAAAGGTCAGCTTTGTTTGCCAAATTGCTTTGTTCGAGAATTGCTACGAATAAGGCAGCGTACCTTCATGGGTAACAGATGAGCGGGACCCAGAAATGGTCACTATTATACCCCCATGTCCGGTGGTGTTCTGACTCATGCACGGTTTCAGGACTTGGATCTTGGTCATGTGATCAGAGGCAGAGCTTGGCAGCCTAGTGGCCTATTTGATTCCAGAAGCTGTGCCTGATGCCCTCCCGTGTCACACAGTTACCGTGCAGTAGAGCTGGAGGGGGTCATCTCTTCCGTCGGGGGCGAAGACAGCCTGCCCCGGAGAGCACGTGGCCTTTCTGGAAGGATCTGACAAGACTCCACCGGAAGCACAGAGGGGCATGTCTGTGTCAGCTTCAGGGGCCCCTCCCACAGGCCCCGCGTGGGCTGCTGCCGTCACTGGAGGCCCCTGCCCTCTGGTCCCCCCAACCCTGCACCCACCCGCCTCTCACACCCGCCACCACTGACTGCTCCCCGTCCCTGGGAACCATATCTCCTTGAGCCTGGGTTTCCCTAACTACGTGGGCAAAGTACTTAGATGGACCAAGGCCCCGCCAGCTCCCAGTTCCCAGCCCACCTTCTGTCAGGCTGTCAGGCCTGAGCCCGAGGTGGCCCGTCCGTGACAGCGTCCCTCTAGCCTGCCCTGGCGCGTCTGCCCGGCCTGGGTACCAGGCACTCTGCACGGACGGGCCTTCCAGGCTGCGGCCATGCCACACGGGAAGACTTGCAGCCCTGAGGTTGTCTGGGTCTGGAAGGGGCACCTCATCTTCCTGCAGAGTCTCGGGCCAGAGATCAAACCCTGCACTCAGGCTCAGGTAGAGACAGGTGCGTGTGTGTGTGTGTGTGTATGAGGCCACTGCACAAGGCCCCAGGGCACAGCCGGGCTTTGGCTTTGGAGGATACACAGGCAAGCAGCAAGGGGATGCCTGGGACCCATCCCCTCAACAAAGACTGGAGTGAAACCCCATGGGTGTCCTCTCACTCCTAAGGATGGGGTGCGGGAGGCCTTTTCAGCTGCTGGTTTCTGCACTGGGGTATCTTTCGAGAAAGGTCCCCCCAAGGAAATCCAGCTGGAATTGTGTTGATTCGGCAGACACACTGGGGGAAGCAGGGAGCCGCGTGTAACCCAAGCTGCGGGGAGTGCGAGGTGGTGGCTGAGGATGGTCCTCCATCAGTTTGCTCAGCGACTCCCCAGCTCCGTCAGCGACTCCCCAGCTCCGTCAGCGACTCCCCAGCTCCATCAGCGACTCCCCAGCTCCATCAGCGACTCCCCAGCTCCTCTCGCACGCGCTGAGGGCAGCTTCCAGGGCATTCGGAGCGTGGAACATGTTTCCAAAGGGGTGGGTCCCTCAGGCACAGCAAATGCACCTCGCCTCCCGGCCGGTGCAATTCATGAGTGGGGCTTCCCACAGACGCAGGGAACGCTGGACCCCACTGCATTTTGCTGGCGTAGGTGCACCCGCGTTAGGTCGGCTGGGGCGTCCCAGAGACCTGAGTGCAGAGAAGAGCATCCGTGCCAGGGAGGGTGGACACACAGCTGAGCCAGCTGCGGGGGAGGGAAGTCTTTCTGCTTTCATGTGACGGGTAATCAGGATTGTGCCTCCGTAACAGGCCGAGGGGCTGATGGGTCACAGACGCTCCACCGAGGCTGGGCCTTTGGAAGGAACGCGGGCGTGAGCTGGATTCCACGGCCTCATGGAAGCCCCGACTTTGAACTTGGGTTCCAGCATCTCGTGCAGGGGCTTGAGAGGCAGGCTGGTTCAGCGATTCTGATCACTCACCTGAAGAGGCTGCTGGACTTCTCGGCCACAGTTTGTTAAATTTGCAAATGCCCTCTGGGAACCGTCTGGATGAAAGGTCTATAAACGTAATGTCCGGATTACGAGGGGAGTAATGGCTGAGATTCCATTCGCTTTGTACCTGCTGACCTCAGCCTCCACGGGGAGTGGGGTCAGCTGGGCAGGCACTGTCACACGCACAGCCTGCAGCCCCCAAAGACGGGGACCCAGGGGGACCTGCAAGGACTCCACCAACACCGGGGTCCCCCATTACCCCATGCAGACGGGAGCCACTGAATGAGGGAGAGGAGTGACCGGGGAGAGCTGAACAAGCCTCGCCAGAAATTCTGGAGCCTCAAGAAACAGTCCTAGAAGGGCCCATGCACCCTCCGGAAATTCAGGAATTAATCATAAGCAAGCTTCTCTCCATGGGCACGGGAGTCCTTCCTTCCCACTTTGACGTTTTCTAAGCTGGTGTTCTCACCCAGAGTTGAGGAAGCATCACAGCCCACTTTGCTATAGGAACGAATATCGCTTTAGAGAGCCCTTGTTGGAGGCCCCAAATTTCCCGTGAGTCACCAGATCTTCCACTGGTCCAGACGGGCCAGCCCAGGACGGGATGTAGGGCAACCTGGTCATGACTCTCACCTCCTTCCTGGGCCCACACTGATGGCTTTGCAGGGAAGCCCATGATGCAAATAATCCGAGGAGGGAAAGTGTGACAACTTCACCCAAGCAACTTACCCTTGCAAAGCTGGGAAAAGCCCAAGTTGTGTGAGTGAATGCTTTTCCAACTAAGCAGAAAATTTGGCAAGTTGCTGAACGTCCTTGACTACACAGCACTTATATAAAATATGCATATCAGCGGAGATGTTTTCCCTAACAACGCTCTGGGAAATTACATTAAATTTCAAAATTATCCCCTGCTTCCCTACATCGCCCACAGAGACTGGCACCAACAACACCATTAAGTAGAAGCAAAGCAGCTGCCTTGTTACCACTGCCTTCACGAGAGCGGGGATCAAATATTTTCTCACAGTTTTACGTGGATAGTTTCATGAAAATTGATCAGGTCTAAAAAGTCTCCATCCAAATGAAGCTAAGGTTAAAGATAATTTATACAGGATATTCCTAATTTTACTCCGAGCCCTTTTATTACTAGGTAGGCCTTTATGACTTTAAAGAAAATGTCAGTGGCAGCCAATGACATTGTACTGAATAATCTAGTTATGAGGGAAAAGACATTTAAAACTATTCCACAGCAGTAGCATTGCTGGGTTCTGCTGAACGCACACTTTTCCTCGACGCAGCTGTCCAAAACTCTTTGCTGCAGTTTTCAAACCTTTTCATGACTAGTATGTTAAGCGTAGCATTTGCAGGTACCTATTTATCCTCTCACCAAACCCTTTTATTTCCCTCGGATTCTTCCTGTAGATTTAAGTATTTTTTCGAGGACTCATTTTTCTGTCCATCATCAGGAAACCGATACTCAAAGCTGCTGGTGAATCCGATTTCAAGCGCCGTCTGAGTCCCACAGGAGACAGACAGACGGACACGTCCTCCGGGGCAGGCTGAGGGTCAGAGCGGTCACTCCACACCGCTCCGCTGGCCTCTTGGGGACGCAGCTTAGCATCCGTCCGTGTCTAAACTTCCATGCTTCCAGAGGCAACTGGGCTGGTTCTGCCCTGCCGGACCGCTCTCTCCTCCAAGAACTGTGGCCCCTTGTCTGATTGATAAGAGAATCTTGCCCTTGGCTGAACTTTTCACGGAAGAGTTAGTAGAGGGACCACTTCCCAGCCAAGTGAAAGGCCAGCCGTGACCACAGCTGAGAGCCTCTGGCCTGTCTCAGTCCCGTTGCTCAGCGCTGGTGTCAGGCCCAGGCGTCCCACGGATGCTGCGGACGTGACAGTGAACCTGGGCTCTGTGGCTGGCGTCCCAGAGCCCCTCGTGCACCCAGGTTAGCGCTGCTAGGTTAAGCGGGAAACACTAAGCCCCAGGTGGCTTCTTCCAGGGGGCTGGTCCTCCCTCCGGTCACCTGTGCTACGTACACGTGGCCACGTCAGAAAGTGACCACCCCGAGTAGGCTCACGTGGCCTCGCACTTTGACTTTTCTGTCAAATCACCTAAACGTCACCGCAGAGACGAAAGCGCCCACGGCTCACACGCGTTTGCTGCTGACGCTGCGCCGGGCTTGTTCAGTCCTGATCGCCCGTCAGGGAGCTGATGCTGTTACCCCATTTCACAGATGCGGAAGGCAAGGCTCCGAGGGCTCTGGGGCTGGGCGTCTGGTACTAGGGCCACCTCCTCCCCTGCAAAGTGAGGCTAACGACTGCCCCCTGGGGGCCCCTGGGAGGAGCGGGGGGACACGTGTACGAGGGGGGTTCCGAGCTGTGGTCGCCACGCGTGTGGTGAGTCAGGGGCATGGCGGCCGCTTCTCCCAGCAGCGGGCCTGGCTCTGCCGCCTACAGGCATCACCACGTGGGAGGTGGGGGGAGAGCCCCGTGCGATTACCTGCAGGAGACGGCCGTTTCCTCAGCGCTGTTCTTGTCACGCCTGCCCGGGGCACGGGTCAGAGCCTTTTGTCTCTTTGCCCAGAGTTACAGCCACTTCTGTCTCAGCACCCCTTCCACGATGCCCCCAACATTCCATGTTTACAGCCCAGGTCAGCCCGCAGGGACGCGGAGCTCAGGACACCGGAAAAGCTGGAGCGAGCGCACACATACCCACCCCTCCACGCACATACGCACTATGCATACCATATACCACTGCACACATTACAAACACACCTCCACACACCATGTCACTACGCATACACACGCACACCATACACAGTACACAGATCACAAGCACACATACACACGCACACATTCACCCTGGGCATGGCTAGTCCAGAGCTTCTATCAGAAAAGTCTAAAGCTTAATTTCAGCACGCCGGTATGTTTTTAATGTTTTCATTGTTTTTAACTTTTTGTTTTATATTGGAGTATAATTGATTAACAATGTTGTGTTAATTTCAGTCTTACAGCAAAGTGATTCATTTATATGTATACATGTATCAATTCTTTTTCAAATTCTTTTCCCATTTAGGTTGTTACAGAATATGAAGCAGAGTTCCCTGAAAGGTTTGTTTGGTCAGGGCAGGGGATTCCAAAGTTCTGAGTAGAGCCTGTGCCTTTGGTCTCCTCATCGGCCAGTTTTCCCCTGGGGTCCACCCCGCTGGGGACACCTGTGCTGGATGTGGGTGGAGCCCCGTCTCCAAAGCGGACCAGCCTCTCTGAGGAAGAGGCGGGGGTGTTCCTGGCACCTCCAGGAGTGCCCTGTGGGCACCCAGATGTTCAGTTGGAAGTTAGTTTCTAGTAAATGTCAGCATTATGTCCCCGGCTGAGCAGGAGCCCCAGGCCGCCCAGCTGAGCACTGTGGCCCCTGTGTGGGAAATCACAGGTTTTCTTAGGAAAACCACACGCTGGATGTTAATTGCCTTTTCCTTGAGAAAGCAGAAGATCAGTTAGAGACAGAATGTGATTCCACCAGAGCTACTTTCCAGGGTTTATTCTGTAGGTTTTCCTCCCTCCAGTTCCCAGCTGTCTCGGACAGAAATGCGTTTTGCGTCACGTGCCGTGAAGCCCCCATTAGATTATCGATCACCTCCGTGAAGCCGAATCCTCAGCGTGTCCGCAGATGCCGAGTGCTAGTGAAGACTCGGAACTTAGAGCCAAATAGAAAGGGAAGGAAATTAACTGATACTTCAAAACCTGGCAGGAAATTTGAACTGAAATCCCTTTCTGGAGAGGGGCCCTTGGAGCAAGTTCTGAGAATCACCCAGCCCAGGCTGGATTCTCCTGGTGTCCTGCCTGTCACTCCGGCTCCACCTGGTCTGCCCTCAGCCCCTCCTTCCTCACATGTCCCCAGGAGCGGCCCCCCTGGGCCCTGGGCTGCGTTCCCATCCTCTGTCCAACTGAGAAGTGATGGGAGAGGGCTGGTTCTTCTCCATCAAGACTTCCCTATCAAGACTATCTTCTCTATCATAGACTTCCATCTATGCCTCGCCCGCTGACAAGAAGGGTCCTCAAACCAAGGATGCCAACCGTGGAAGCATTCCCTCTACAAAGACATGGAGACATGCTCAGCCCATGTGGATACAGTGGCTTCTCAGAGTCTCGAGTGCGTGGGCCAGTTTGTGAGAGGGCAGAGGAGCCTGGCTGGGCTCTCCATCTCATAAACGAGGGCCCTTCAGCAAGGCTGGTGCCCTCGGCCTGCGGTGCCTCCCTGCCCTAGGCCTGCGGGGTCCACAGTGGCACAGAGAGCTTGTCTTCTTCACCAGATCTGCTGGTCCGTGAGCATGTGAGCCGCAGGCAGGGAACGTACGTCTACTAAACAGCATGTGAACGCCAGCAACTTCACAAACAGCATCTCATTTAGACCAAGAGTAGTTTTGTAAGGACAGGTTGCTTCCTCTTTAACTCAAGAGAAAACAGATTTAGGAACAGAATTTAGTAAAAAAAAAAATCAAAATGGTGTGGCTGCCAGCTGACAGAGGCGGGAGGGAAGCCCTGGTCCGTGGACGCTGAGGACCCCGTGCTTCCTGGCGGGATGTCACGGGTAAAGGCTGGCAGACATGTAAGGACATGGTGGTAGACCCTCCAGCCTTCACTCCGGTCCCCAGCAGAACCGTGCACCGAGGAGGGTAATAAACAAACCCTTCTCCAGGGTCTAGGTCAAGACGCTGGACCAGCGGGCACCAGAAAGGTATTGATGACCAGCTGAGGATGATGGGGTGAGTTTGTGTGGCAGCACGTGGAGGGTGCCAGCCTCCTGAAGGCCAGCCTCACTGGAGGCCTCACGGTGAGGCCTGGTCTTAAATGAAGTTAGCCCTCCCTTCTGTACTGGGGAGCTCTGGAATAATTTTATTTGGTTCTGCAGAGAGGCAGAGGGGGTATGTGAATGACTTGTCATGTCAGTGAAGAATGCTTTAATCAGCATCTGTTCATTTTATCCAAAGGATTGGAAAGATGTTTGGGCATTCCTCATCCCATTGTCCAGAAGGAAGCTCTACATCCCAAAACGTTAAGCTCTGAGATGGTTCGGAACTTTCTTATGGCAACCAAGTGAGTCAGCAACGGGGCTTCAGGTGGGACGCCAGGCAGACCCCAGCACATCCAACGTCAGGAGCCCTGAGCCTGGGTGTTCAGTGGCTGCTGAGGGGGCCACGTGCACAGAACACTGCAGGAGTCTCAGGGGAAGACCAACTCACAAGATCAAGGACATCCTCAAACCGCCTTCACAGAATTGTGTGGAATCCCAATGCTAGGGGTCCCGTACACCTGTCTTGTCCAGCCCCTGGATACACAGAGGGGGGCCACACGGCCCCCTCAGAGAGGAGTGATCAGCCCTAGACCCTGCAGAGTCTGGCAGCCTGCACATACCACCAGCCTGGGTGTGTCACAGCCGGGGACTGAGGCACCCCATGCAGTGCTAAGATCATTACCTATGTACCCAAACGTTTGCAACACGCTGAGATAGGATCACTCTCTCCTTTGGAGGAAATTGAGGCTCCAAGAATCCAAGTCTCTTGTTCAAGGTCGCGATGGTGGCAAATGGTGACAGCCATCTGGAGCAAAGGGCGGTGTCTTCAGCCCCCTTGTGCAGTGCCACCAGCAGCCACCCTGACCACAGCCCACCTGACGGAGCTGACGGAGCCCGTCTCCGTTCCTTCCATCCTCAGAGCTTTTCTGGACGGCTGCACAGGTCATGGTCCTCCAGCTGGATTTTAAGCAGATTATGTTCTTCTGCGTATTTTAACACATTAAACCTATGTAGAAGCAGGAGAATTTTCAAGTATTTATGCGAACATATGACAGAAAAGGAGGGATGTCGATGGACATCTAGAAATGAGATGAACTGGGTAGATGTGCCTGGTGTAGCAGAGCCCAGCTCCTTCCAGGGTGGAATTTGTTTGATTCTGGGTTCTGTTCCACACAACATCGTGGAACCTTCTGGGATCACATGTATGAGAATCAGTCCGCAACACGGATTAGCATCGAGCCCAAGCTCAGATGGCCTGGGCTGACCCTCCCACCTCCACTGTCCCAGGACCCACCCCCGTGACTTCCTCGCAGGCCTGGGCTGGTGCACCCCACATTCTGGAGGGCCAGACAGTCCTGAACTAAGACCTTATCACTGACAAGGGCCCCCTGCTAACTCTTCCCATCGACAGTGTTCCATCCGTGGCAATCTTTCAGCAAAATAGAGAAAACCACGTGTTAGCACGCCTAGGACATCACTCTGGCAAAGTTGTGAGCAAGTGCCCTGAGCGCACTTCGGTTTAGCTGGCCCTAGGCATTAGTTCCCTTAGCAACTGTGCCCCTTGGTACTAGAGGAACTGCCAAGTGCAGGCTTCTCGGCAGAAAGAGTGGAAGACAGTTGCACAGTTGCAGAGGGCACTTTCCTGCAGCCCCTTCTTGCACCTTTTATGTGAGAGCCTGCAGTTCTCCAAGAGGAGAGCATAATACGCCCTGTTCCTAAGTTTGCCCGACAATGACTCTTCTTCTCCACGGGGACCCCATGAATAAGCTCACAGAAGAAATTCAACCTACTGAGACGTAAAGCTGCCCCAAACTAGTCTCAGATGGGAAAAGGGAAGGACTTACCTAACAGTAACTGATCACCAAACTTGAAACGCCTATTATGCATTAGTGAGCTATAGTTCATAATTAAATTAATAAAATGTTTATTTCTTTTACAATTATAAAAATTAATAACCACCAAATGCACTGTCATCCCCCATTAGGTCTGAGGTGAGGACGATTTCATATTATTGAAACAATCAGTGAAGCCTGACTAAATGCTGGGTGTTCGATCTCTTATATCAATGGTAGATTTCTCCAGTAAGATATAGGACTGTGTTTAAGTGTCCTTGTTCTTCAGAGATGTGTGTTCGAGTATTTCGGGTGAAGTGACGTGATACCTACCACCTTAAGGGATTCCGAAAGCACATATGTGCACACACACACAGAGATGTGTGACCTTACGTGAAGGATGGAGAAGGTTCTTTGTTCCGTTCTCTAAAGTTTTCTGTGGGCTTGCAATTTTTCAAAGTGAAAATTGGCGGAAAGTTTCATGACTCGGGATCAGACTTCAGAACTACTGATCGGTTCCGAGTGGAGGCCACCCCACACAGAGCATCCGTGGGGAAGGATCTTGGTTTTTTCCTTTTAAAGGAAACTTCAAAAAGTGCTACTAGCAGATGGCCATGTGTCCCTGTGCAAACAATGGTCAAAATGTGCTGAGGTGCCCACTTCCCATCCCGGCTGAGCTTCGTCACGGCGGAGACCATTCTCGGGGAGCTGGGCAGGAGCCCTGGGGTTCTCGGTGACCATCCGATGGCAGTTCTGACATGAGAGTGTGCAGGGGCCTTGCTGGGGCATATGGAGTTCAACTCTTGGGGTCACACCACTAACATCCAACCAAAGACAGAACTTTTCAACGTATCCCTAAGACCGTTCCAACTCTAAGTTTTGTTTTAAAAGTATTCTCGCAACATGCCCAGTGTAGGGTTAAATAAAAAGAAAAACCAACAAACTACATTGGAGCAGACAGAAGAAACAAATTGGAAGTCTAGGTCATAAGACACGTGGAGCTTTGACCTTGGGGAGATCCTGTGCCGAGAAAGCCAGGCTAAAGTGACCAAGGCAGTTTGGTAAGTGCCTCCACCTTAGTCCCAAAGCCTCCCATACTCCCCACCCCTGCTTGAATTCCCAGGTGGGCCTGTACAAACAGTGATGGAGGCATTGTCCCTGGAAAACGGAGCTGCCGGGATCCTGGTTTAGGGCTGACCACCCTGGATTCCCACGTGCCACCCAGCAGGAGGACGGTCCAGCCCACCTCCCCTGCCAACAGGTCTGCATCACAGTCTACAGCCTGGGGAGCTTGAACTGTGTCTACTTTACGTCTCACTCTGGACCTGGCAGCCTGCTCGCACAGGAGGCCTGTGATACCTGCTTCTGGGATGCAGGTGACCCACGTGAGTGTCCTCCCCTCTCTGCCTTCACGCAATCTGGGTCTGTCTCCTCTTCCTTTGTTTCCTGCCCTCCCCATCCCTTTCCTCCCCACCTTAACTTTCCTTCCCTGTATCTTGGATCAGACATAGGCTCGTGCTTCTTCGCATGCCTCCTGCCGTAAACCAAGCCTTTAACAAGAGTGATGCAGGAGGTGCAGCGCGTGGGGGTCCATCGGTGGAGGAGCAGGGCCTCCTGTTCAGAGGCAGGAAAGGATGGAGGTGAGGAGTCCCTTTAAAGCCTTCAGTCCAGTTCCAGGAAGCCCTACTTCTTGTTCACTTAGATCAACTCGGATCAGTAACGTGGGAGGGGCCTAGACGTCAGTGCGCATTTCCCAGCTGCCTTTAGTTGTTTTTTTTTTTTTTTTTAATAAATTTATTTATTTATTTATTTATTTTTGACTGTGTTGGGTCTTCGTTTCTGTGCGAGGGCTTTCTCTAGTTGCGGCGAGCGGGGGCCACTCTTCATCACGGTGCGCGGGCCTCTCACTATCGCGGCCTCTCTTGTTGCGGAGCACAGGCTCCAGACGCGCAGCCTCAGTAGTTGTGGCTCACGGGTCCAGTTGCTCCGCGGCATGTGGGATCTTCCCAGACCAGGGCTCGAACCCGTGTCCCCTGCATTGGCAGGCAGATTCTCAACCACTGCGCCACCAGGGAAGCCCTGCCTTTAGTTTTAATGTTTTTGTGTGCAGGATACTTAAAGGTTTTCCTGTCTGAGAAGCTGAGGAGGAAAGGAACTCTTCTCATCTTCAAGCTGTTTTACATTTTGGTAGAATAAATGCAAATGAAACCACTATGATGCATGGGATTTGATTATTGAAATACAAAGGGATCTTGTTATTTCTTGAATAGCGGAACCCTCACGAAATCCATGGAAGGAACTTTTGTTGGGGCATTGGCATATTCAAATTCTCCTAATTTTTAAAATTTCTTCTGTAAGAGGGAATCACTAAACTCTCTTGGTTTTGCAGGGCCTTTTCCCCGATAATTTCATCAAACGTTTTCTTTTAGAAGGCAGAGGTCCTATTTACTCTGCTCCTTTAGGCTCATCAGAGATACTGATCGACTAATAAGAGAAGCAGGTTCGGGTAAAACATCTCTATTAAGTTCTCTTGGCTTTTTTAAGGTCAGAAGAAGAAGAAGAAGAAACTTTTTCTTCCTGTAAATGCAAATCTTCCCTGCAACACTGTGCCTAATCTACTACAACTAATTAATCTGCTGGAGCTGATGAAATGTTACCTCCGCATTTTTCGTTCCTTGTATACAATTATTGTAACAGTGGTGAATAAATCAATATTCCCACCAACTGTAAAAAACAATCAAGAAAAGCAGTGCTTCTCAGGGAAAAAAACCCGCCAAATAATAGTTATTAACTCTGTTTCAGTCCACAACAGAACCAAATACCGTTCAGGCATTTTCTGCAAGTGTAATAAGCAAACTCAGATACATGATGAAGGTGGCACATGCCAATAATTTCACCATTTTACATTGCAGAGTAATTGAAGGATTTAATGAGAAACAAACCAATAAAAATAAATAGACCATGTTAGAGGAGGAGAAACTGATCTGAAATGGAAGTTGCTCCATTTTGAGTTTAGGGGTTTTTTGCATGGTTTGACCAAGGGAAATAAACAAAATCAGGACAACTAGCTCCCACCCACTTTTTCAAAGAAAAAAGAATAATATTTTGTTTCTCCGGATGGAAATGCTGGCCATTAGTTTTTGAACGGGAATGCACATCCAAGCTTGGGGATTCAAAGACAAACATTGCATAGTCCCTGCCGAAAGAGCTCATGGTCAAGGTCAAGGGTAGGAAATATATCCTAAGGGTGTTTGGGGCCATTGAGCTCTGTCCCCTACCCCATGGGGCAGAAGGGCTGGAAACATTACTGGGGGGAATGACACCTGGCTGGGTGGGGAAGGACATGCCCAGCAAGCAGGGAGGTCCATGCCGACTCCCATGGAAAGGGGGTGCAGGAGAGGGTGGTGGGTGACACTGTGGGCAAGGGACCTGCGTCTGCAAAGGCACAGAGATGTGAGTGGGCTGTCTCCAGGAACGGGCGATGAAGTTTGGGAAGGCGAATGGAGGCGGGGGAGAAAGTCAGCCAGGCCAGGTCAGGAAGCACTCCTACCTGGATGACCTCAGAGGGCTTTGGAGGTTCTGGAAGGAAGAAATGCCTGGAAGGTAAATCCCCACGAGTGCAGGCCGGGGTGGCAGGCCGAGCTCCGTGCCCACAGCGCTGGCCCGTTCCTGCCTCTGCACGTGTGTGTGGGCCCCTCTGGACCCACCCACTGAGGGTCACTTCGTGCGGGCACCTTGCCCACTCTGCCATGGGGGTCTTGGTGGGCTCACTCTTTAACCTTTCCAGGGGCAAGACTAGCTTGTCCACCTGAATCTTTATGTTTAGAAAAAATGCAAACCTTGGCGCCTTTCTTTTTTTAAAACTCAAATCAGGAGAACCCAGTTTTAAGATGGTTTCTTTAAGAGATGCTATTTTCAGCTCCTCTGTTTTGATGCCCTCCCCCATATGCACAATTGAAAACACTCAACTGTAATAAGTTATCGCCTTGTGGGAGCTCTGGGACCTGGGAGACGGAGGGTTCAAAGCCAGAGCCGGGAGGTCCTTCCCCAGGCGTGCGCCGGCCCGAGCAGTGGGCAGGCTGCTGACCCTCTGATATCATCTTTGGAGAGCTCTCTTGAAGAGTATTGATGGGCTGAACCACTTTATTTCCCAACGAGTTCAAGTGAGCCCATGTTAGGTCTGGATGCCATGGACAAGGGAGCGTGCGGTTTTATTCACAGGACCTAGATGGGCTGAGAGGGTGAGGGCTCCCCAGGCTGAGAGGAGAGGTCCAACAGCGGGGCTAATGGGCTGACAGCCCGGGAGGGCATCCCCCATGCTTGTGTGGTCACGGCCTCCTCTCCTTAGCGTTTGCAAAGAGGGATGCAAGGAGGGAGCCCACTTGTGCTGACCCTGCCCGGATCTATCGAGAAGGTTCCAGAAGGATCCGCTCTTTCTCTCGCCACTGCGTCTGCATCTCACGGGAGCCATACTACTGCCTTGGAGCCCCAGTCCTGGGACACAGCAGGGCACTGAGAGGGCTGGTCACAAAGGGAAACGGGAGGATAAGGCATTTCCCACAAGTTCTAGGACTCTCAAAAATGAAGGAGGAGGAATGGAGGGCATAGGAAAGTTTATCTGGCTCTACATACCTCTAGGGGCAGTGCCTGGGGGGCACAGACACTGGGCCAGGGCTTGCTCTCACCTTGGGGTCTGCCCCAAAATGTGCCATCAGATGTCGCCACTACTTCCTGTGGGCCTCAGTTTCTCCATCTGTAAAATGAAAGGGTTGACAAGAAGGACCCAAGACTCAGGTCTCACGGCGGCAAGGGCCATGTGACGCTGAGAGTCTCCTGAAGCCTGGGAATGACCCCAAAGTCCAGGCGCCACTTCCCACTGCTGCCCCCTCCCGGAGAACACTGCATCCCCCAAACTGGCCGAGGGAGCCTCCCTGCAGCGCCCCTGGGTTTCACAAGGGGGCGCTGTGCTGTACCTGGCTCAGTTCTCAGGTGGCCCCAGGACAGTGGTCCTTCCCCAGAGGGCAGCACATCAAAGGTGGACCCTTAGCAGGCAGACAGAGGGGAAACAGCCTCATCCGCAGACACGCTGCCTTGGACCCAAGTCACTCTCAGGTCAGGGACCAGCCTTTTCCCATTCAGGTCAAGGGCGCCAGCCACCCCCGCACGCAGCTCCTGTATGCTGAAGGCGCCCTTGATGCTTTCATGATGAGGTATCAGGACATTCCTGCTACCACCCTGAGCTGTCACTCTGCAGAAAAGGCAGCCGGCTCAGGGACATGAAACATTTTACCAGGTTTATGTAGCTTCTTAGTGGGAAACCTACGTCAAGTCCAAAGACATATGCTACAAAGCCCATGACCGACCCACTGCCCACTGTCCTCAATCTTCAAAAGTGCAGGAAAGCCAGTTAGGTACCACCCTTGGTCTCTAAAAGATCACTTGTAGCTCAGGAAAAATGTAGATACCAGATCACATCAGGGAGTGAAGGAAGTGCCCAGGGCATTGGAGCAGCAGGACTGACTAATCCAGGATGGGAGCAATCCCGCGGGGCTTCATGAGGGAGGTGCTGGCTGGGGCACTCAAACCCTCCACTGCCCAGAGAGAAGTTCAAGCCCAAGCAGAGGAAGTGGGTCTCTTCACTCAGACTCAGCAACCAGGACAGCTCCTGGGGGAGGGCTGGACATCTGGCTTGAATCTCCACAGCACACCCTGCCAGGGTCAATGGATCAGGGCAAGACAGACGTTTTCTGCCAGTGGCCTCAGCTGTAAGTGACCGAGGGGCCGGGAAGGAGACCCGCCCAGGGAAACAAGCCCGCAGGGGTGGTAGCCGGTCCCTTGTCTCAGGTTCCACGCTGGAATCTGACAGCGGCTCAGGGCCTCCCGTGGGGTCACCAACGGCCGAGGGGAAAGTGGCCACACCGCAGCTGCCCAGAAATTAGAGCTCGTGTTACAGAAGCCAGAGTCAGGGAGGGCAAAGGGGACCCCATCCCTGGGGAGCTAGGTGGGCCAGACCTGGGGCTGTGAGCTCCATACCTTCCGAACAGCTTGCTGTTTTCTCCAGGAACCCTCCCAGCAAATAACACTTCCATAAACGAGGCCTATCTGACAGAGTGCTTCCTGCTTCCTGAAGACTGGGGAGCAGGGAAGGAGGCAATGCTCAGAATGTGAGTGTGGGTCAAGGGTGGGCCGTATGGGCAGCGGAAAGTCAAGGAGGAGGGGTCGGATCCCTCTAGCAGGCACGCCCCCTCCCCGCCGAGGGCTGCAGGAGCTGGCTGGAGACCCCCTGCGGAGCCTTGGGCTGGACCCTGGACCCTTCGCATCAGCTGTGTGGTCCGAGCAGGCTCTGGGTGGTGAAGATGGAGTCCCTCGTATCCGTATGTGGGTCCGTTATGTGATGCTTCTCCTCTGGGCCTCCTACTCTCCTGGTACCCAGCACACCGTCCGTTCCCAGCTCATTTCCTGTCTGTTGTGATTCCGTGCTGCCAGATATGGGCCCATGGACTTCACTACGGAAAAATGTAATAGAAGAAGAAAAGCCAGCTCCTTTTCCAGGCTTGTTAGTGCCCAAGGGCCAGCTCTGAGCAGGGCTGGCCCATACGAGACACATCCAGCACTGACCCTTGACCTCGTGCTGTCAAATGAGTCCGTTGAGATGATAACTTTGATGAACTTGAGCAGATGTGTGTCAGACTGCCTCTGGAGAAAAGGAAGCCATCGCATCACAACAGTGTGTACTAACCTTGGCACTATTAAATAGGAGAGCCATCGGGGGTAAATTCTATAGGTATGAAAATTGTTATTATTACAGTCCAAAAGTTCTCCTCTTCTCCATGGCGCCAGAATTGAATTTTCCATGTAATTATATGCTCACCGTTGCTCTTGTCGCCAGGCCTCACCATCAGCCGAGTCATATGTCATATTTTCCAGGGTGACTCATTTAGAAAAGAAGCACCAGTCCAACACCCGGCGTGATTGGTCTGTTAATGAAGTGGGTTATAGCTCTCTCACGTGCTGGGCCTCAATAATAGAATTTAAGTGAAAGTAATTTCCAAGTGCAATCATAGTTTACATATTAGTTATTGTATAAAGGAAAAAAATCAGGGGCTACAGTACGCTCCATGCAATTAACATTGAGGCCCTCGCCTGGGCCTCGTGGGAAGGGGATCAGCTTGGCCGATTTTTTTCCACAGATTTTGATTGGAACAAGGAAGGTTTTACTGGATGCCTCGGCTGCAAGTGCTAAAGCTTTCTGAAAACTCGAGACATCAACCAGACCTCAGGACAGGATATAAACACAGGATGAGCATTTATTTTTTAACTGTGTCTCAGAAGCATGGTCCCCGGCGTTGAACATTGCACATGGCAAGTCGGGTAGACAAGGGCCGAAGCAGGACTAATGATGCAGTGTGTCTGAGTCAGGGACCCAGGGACCATCGTGGGCTGGGGGAGGGGAGGCCCATGGCCTGGGGGGCTGGGGGGCTCCACACAGATGGAGGAATCCAGCTCGGCCTGAAAGTGTGGGTGCACAGAGCTCACAGCCCCGAGGAGGACAAACCCACAGTCATATCCCCACACCATGCACGTACCTCCTCACGTGCACACAGATGCAGACACGAGCTAACAGTCAGCAGACCGTCAGCGGTCTTAAGGTCCGGTGGTGCAGTGGGAGTGGAAATCCAGTTGCAATGGGGCCAGGAGGGAACAGAGGTGAGGAATGAAAGCCCAGAAGTTGGCCAGAAACGAGAAAAACAAAACATAGTGGTGACTGGAGAGGACAGCAAGACGCATGGAAGGTTATTTTTGGGTGGGAAGCGACTTAATGAGACGATTTCTGCATCAGGAGGCAGGCTGGACAGAGGCCTGGTCGAGTCCTTGTACCGCAGGCGTCTCTGACCCTGAGCCCCTCGAACCGCCCGAGCATCCGAGGAAGGTGGGCAGGATGCGGGATGAGGTGGACCCCACCGGACAGGCGAACAGGGAGGAGGAGGGCCTCGGCCTCCCTCTGGTTCAGTGACTGGGGGATGGTGTCGACGTAAGAAGCTGGGAAATTCAGAGAGAAGAGGGGCTGGGGAGGGGGAAGGAACTGGATGGACAAAGCCCCCATCTCTCCAAAGCGTGCCTGTTTCACAGATGAGATGTAATATGCAGATTCAACTTAAGTGATTTTTCTAAGATCTCAGAGTAAAAAACAGTAGCCTACACCACTCACATCAGACTAGAGTTTGCAGAGCAGTTTCACCCCATGATCTAACGTGGTCTTTTATAAAAAGCCTTAAAGAAGGTAGGCGTTATCTCTAGCAATGAAAGGAAAAATCTGAGTTCGTGGCACTGTACAGCAAATCTTTCTGTTCCTGACTTGAATTATCAGCTTTCCTTAGTTGCCTGTGACAAAAACCCATCCATCTATAAGGGGAACTTTCCGGCTCGTGTTACTGGAAAGAGAAGGGGTGTTGCTGAAGGGGCAGCTGGATTCAAAACCCCTTTTGCCATCGCCCAGCACAGCTTCCCTCTCCCTACGCCGGCTTCTGCCCTCCCCCTGGTTCCGGTGAGGGCGGTGTGGCCTCGGGAAGCTCTGTGCTACTTTCCTTGCAATTTTATGACCAATAGAAAGAGAGGCCGCTCACACTAAGGCTGTCAGAAAAGTCCTAGGGGAGTTCCCGGCTTGGGCCTAGCGTCCATTCATTCATTCAATCGATAAGTCAATTCAGCCTTTCATTCAAACAAATATCGACTGAGCACAGCCCACATACCAGACACATGCCAGGTGGTGGGCACAGGGACATGAACAAGACGGAGAAGGTCTCTGCTCTGATGCAGCCTACAGGCTAATGGGAGAAGATCAACAGTTGAAAACCAGCAACAGGAAAACCCAAGTGCAGGCATCCACGGCTCTACGATTAGACCCATCCCATTGGCCCTGGGAGGAGGTGGCCCCGCCATCTTCCAAGCAAAAGGCTAGAATGTCTGCGGTAGGTTGGGGGATGCGGGGGAGAGACGTGGGGAGCATTTCCCCAAAAGGACAGGATTTGATATTATAACTAAAAGAAAGAAGGGCTGCTGGGCAGACAAAATAAAAATACAGAATTATAGAAATTTTTTGTTTAATAGTTTTCTATTATGAACATGTGACTATAGAAGAGAAGAGGAACTGGGAAGGCTTTTGTTCTTCTGAATGGTTACAATTCGAAGCCGTCTCCAATACCAAAGATGTTCACAAAGATTTGGGAATAAGCTTCTGAGGAGGGCCTGGTCTGCAGCCCTAACTCCACCTCGGTCATCCGGAGCTGCCCAGCCAGGGGTTCCCAGGGATGTCCCCAGGGGTCTCACCCTCTAGAGGGTTACAGACGTTCTTTCATTTAGCTTCATAGCCTAAGGGTTTGACACAGCCCTGGGCATACGGAATGCCCTCCATTCATTTGGTCAGTGTTTATTTTAATTCATTATAATTTACTATAATCAGCTACATTAAAGCCAAATGACATAAAATTGTATATGAAGATGTCTTGATAGTTGTTTGTGAGTTTCTATTCATCTAATGATCTTTCTTTTAAGCACAAATGACAACACTCCAATTTTAAGGCATGTCTAATTCTCAGAAACAGCGTGTTTTGAGGGCCATCACAAATATGCGTACAGAGCGCAAAACTGGAAAGGTCCTCTGTTGAAATGACAGCACAAACTCTAAGCCACCAGACTGTGCCTCTCCCCACACATCCCTTGACAGGTTGCCAAGCACTCTCGCTGCAATTCAACCTATCGTGCCACTTATATCCCTCATCTTGAGCCTCTATTGTATTTGTGAACTCTTTGCAGTCAGATCTGGACCCCACCGTGGAGCAACGGCTCAACCAGAATTAGCCTCGAGTGTTCAGAACTAATGGGAGCGGTGACCCAACTGACTGTCAGCTGCCAGAGGTCTGGGGCATGGGACGTTGCAGTTAGACAAACAACATAGGTCATCACCATTGAGATGTCTCGAATCCATTCTTTCAAGCCTAATGTGTTGTCTAGCGTGTTTGTACAGAAGAGTTCTTCTCCTTCTGTCATATTTTTAAATCTCGGATAGCAGTCAATTCTCAGGCAGAGCAATGACGTCCACTGCATCCCAGGGCACAAGGCAAGGTCCTGAGGAACAAAGGCAGATGCAGACAATGGATCATGACCAAACGAAGATGCAGGACAAAATGCACGTATCTGGGAGCCAACGCGGGCAGGCATCCCGGCTCTAAGGAGTAATATCAGGCCCAGCAGTGGAGAGCTCAGATCCTGTACAGTGGATCTGGCTGATGGCTACACCAGATAGATGGGGCATCTAACAGAGTTTTATCCCAGCAAGAGTAACTCAACAAGGAAGATACATGTTGGCCGTCAAATAAAGTTCTCTTCTTGTCACCAGACGACAGGCCTACCCCTAGGTTGCATTTCAAAGACCTCCACTTCTGAGTATCATTTTAATATGGCGCTCCAGACCCTTGTGTTTTATGGTTCTCAGTCCCCATGCTGACTCTGGGTCAAGAAGTGCTCGTTTGTTAGCAAGAACTCAGTTCTTTCTTCTCTAAGGAAACTTTTTCCCTAAAAGCAGAGGCAGGCACTTCTCCCCTGTGGGTCCCATGAGCAGAAGTGTTTTCACCTCTGTAGGGTCTTCTTTTCCTTCAGTGGGGCCACTCCTAGCTGACTTGCTCTGGCCTGGTATCTTGGCCCATCCTTTCAGGGACACCTGGAGATGACTTCTCTGGAGTTAAGACCAAAGGTGATAGAACCAAGGAAGGAATGGGACCTTTTGGTCCTTGACTGGAGGGCAGTGTTCAAGTCCAGCCCCTTGGCTGGGACTCCAAAGGGGACCGCAATTTTGGGGGAGGGTAAAACCCCTTTCAACGCAAGTGTTACTCAGGCAGGAAGCCCAGTCTCATGAGATCTGAAGCAAATTTTGCAATCTGCACTGAGGTCGCACCCTCCACACCTTCCTGCCCATGACATTTGTTCCAGCCTCTACCTCTTACTTCTCCATGGGCCTTATTTCATTTTATCTGAATTTCATGCTCAAGAAAGAAGACGATGTAGCAGGTGGCCTGACCCGTACCCAAGATGCACACAACTCTCATTCAACAAGGCAGGTTGTGAATGCAATTCCCCGTTCCCCCTCTCCTCCATGTCACAATCTGTAGACCTGTGTTCTCACTCCAAGGCCTGCACCTTTGGGTGCATTTTGGTCAGAGTTGTTGGTCACTTCTGAACTGCTCACAGCTCCACATGTTTTACTTGGTTGATGTGTTACATTACAGTGATGAAACTAATGCCATAAACATATTTTTCAAAATTGAGGTCCTTAGAAGTTCCATTTACCTGCCATCTGATCTGATTTCTACTTATTTCTAGATATCTTCAAGTCCATGTATTTGAATATATTTATTTTTATTTTTAAATTATTAGGGATTTATGCACTCATTCATTCTATGATATTTTGAGAGATGATCATGTTTTCAGTGTTGAAAATAAACGTTGCAGTATTGTCCTAGGTGTCTCAAAGAGTGAGTATCTCTCCTTGTGACTCTGGATTTAATCATTCCTCATGGCTACTATTGACTATTTCACGCATAATTAATTCCAATAACATGAAGTCCTTATATTTTTCTCGCTGAACTAGCAACTTCACAAGTAACAAATAATCAAAGGCACAAAGTTCTGTATATATTTGTTTTCATTATATAATTAAAAGATGTTAAGGAAGTGCACCTTTTAAAAGAATTCTAGCTAGTTATTAAATTTTTATCCACTGAGTGGGAATCCTAAACCCTCCCATCAAACCCTCACAGTTTAGAATTTCCAGTCTCTCTGAGATTTTTATGATTTTACAGATAAGATTATTATTCTGATAAGGTTCCAGAAAATCAAAGCCATGTCCCCCCCAAATGACAAAAGACTCTGGCCCAAGTATGACCAACGTGACGGGGAACAAGTCAAGCTCAGCGTCTGGAGAATGTGCCCAGCTATCAATCACCTAGAAGAGCAGATCTGACAGGACGTCGAGGGAGGCACCTGGAGCCATTCATTGACTCCCAATGACAAAGCCTTTCTGCATCTTGCATTTCTGCTAATCAACTGAACCTCCATGGTGATTCACACATCCAGGTTTGCTCTCAGAGGAGATTCAGGAAGGGGGTGTGAAGCAGACAGCTGAAGGGCTGACATGACCCAACACGCAATGGAAAGTGTCAGGCTCCTGATGCAATCAGCTCCATCAGAAGCAGGGACCCTCCTTCCCCGCCCCCTCCCTGGGTAGGTGTAGATGCCTCCCTACTTACCTGGGCCTGATATTACTCCTTAGAGCTGGGATACCTGCCCACGTTGGCTCCCAGATACGGACATTTTGCCCTGCATCCTCTTTTGGTCGTGACCCATCTTCTGCATCTGCCTTTATGCTCATGACCTTGCCTTGTGCCCTGGGATGCAGTGGACATCACTACTTTGCCCAAGAATTGGCTGGTATCTGAGATTTTAAAATGTGACAGGAGGAGAGGAACTATGATAGAAACAGGAGGAAATGGAAGCTACCAAGCCTAAGTGAGAAGCTGAAAATCTGTAGGAGGGGAATGGATGTCCACCCGTCTGTCTGGGCTGTTCAACTGACAATTCACAGTCCATGGCTGCCCGAGCGCCCACAATGACAGACAGCAGGCAGAATGACCCAGGAATGTGAAGGGCTGAGAAACAGCGGTAGAGCAGGAGGCTTCAGTCAAGGACAGCAGACCCAGGATACAGGAGAAATAAGCTTATCACCTAGTCTAACTTAAAACTTCCTAGAAAAGGATAAGGGTCTCTCTTATCCCACACCCCACACAACAGGTATCAGGCAGGCAATAGGTTGGGCCTGGGAACCTTGGACACAAATCCAGCAGAAGCTGTATTTTTCATTATAATCTACATCACAAGGTAATGCTACCTCCTGAGCCCATTTACATCCCAGAAGAATCTGTGAGCCACAGAAAGGCAAGATCCACCCTTTGCTGTCTTACGAGGGCTCCGCACATGAGCACTGAACTCAGGTCTCCCAAGCCCCAGCGCTTGTTCAAAACTCATATTAGTATTTCACATTTTTGGATATAATCTGTTAGGACTCCAATTTGGTTTGTCAGATAGAGTCTTCACAATAAACACACGCAGTTTCATGAGGGTCTATCTTGGATTTGCTTTCACTCTTGATTGCAAATCAACAACACTGAAAATATAGCATAAAGAGATTATTTAAAAGAAATAGTGGGAGCTTCCAATTCAAAATGGTGCATGTGCAACTTTTCTCCTTCCCGAGAGGGAATTTTAATGAAAATTAAAATATTTATTAATGCCCAACAGTGAAAAGACATACAGGGAGGTCATCAGCAAGTAAGAGGTTTCAACCAATTTCTGGAAGACAGGGTGAAAAAAAAAAAGGATCAAGTGGTGGCTGGAAAACCAGGAAAAAGCAAAGCTCAGAAAATACATGAAGAGTGAATCAGCTGTGAAGGGACCAATGTACCAGTGGAGCTCCTACAGACTTAAATACAACATGGTGATAAAGGACCTGAAAACAAAAGGATTCATTTTCAGACAAACACTCAACTCTAGGAGCAGAAGACCTAGCAGCAAGACTTTTATCTACTAAGACCTGAGGATGTTCCTCTAAAGAGTGAAAATGAATAGTCTGGGCGGGAACCAGGAAATCGTGCAGATATCAGTGACCCCAAATAAGCCCCTCAAGTTTTGGCAAGAGTTCTTCCAGTTACTAGCTGACCCCTCTCCCAATTAATATAAAACAAGGTTGCCAGACACCCAACAGTGAGTTCCTGGTCAGCTTTGCTACATCCTGTTCTAACATATAATGGGACAATCCAGATAAATCTGCCAGACAGATTATTCTGCTGTTCAATAGAACAAACACAATCACCAGACGAAATTCTGCAGTACAAACAAGGAATATAAGCCAAGAGAAACAGTAAACAGGATTCTAGAAAAAAGTATAGATATTTCCAGTAAAATAGGAGAAATTAATATACAGACTTTTATCAATATTCTCAGAGGGATAGAAGATCTTGAATCCACAAAACAAGGACAGGATAGGATGAAGAAAGAACAAAGAACAAGAAGGATTTCTTAGAAAGTTAAAAAAAATAATACACTTCCTGAATTTGTTTTAAAGCAATAGACTGGAATGTAAATTTGAGGATTTTTCTAAGGAAAATATTTGAGACTGAAAATAAGTCAAGAAACAGGAATGATGTAAAACTAGTCTAACTTCCAAAAATAAGAGTTGCAGAAAGACCATAGCAAACAGAGGAAATGAATAAAATAATGAAAGAAAATTATCCAAAACTGAAGAAGACATGTCTCAAGTTTGAAAGTGCGTCAACCACAATCATTTTTATAAGATATGAAAACCATCACCATGAAATCAGAGGACTAATGCCTATAGAGGAAAAGGACACCAGACTGATAGCAAACATCTCAAGAGCAACATTGCTTGCTGGAAGTTGACTGAACAATGTCTTCAAAGTTCTGAAATTCTATTTTCCACCTTCAATTCTATACCCAGTCAAACTATCTCTCAAATATGAAGGCAGAATAAGGACATATAAAGATATGGAAAGCTTAGCTCCCCAGCAAAATTGTAGGGAGTTATTTAATTATGACAAGGAAATAAACCAAGAAGAGAGACCAGAAATCAGTAGATTCAGTGAGGAGAGCACAAAGTGAAATTCAAAAATGACTGCTGCACAACTAGGTCTAGAGATCAAACAGTACAGATTAGAACTGCAGTATAGAAGGCTCTAGTAGGAGGTCTCCTTAAAAATAAAAAGTAAATTGTAGGTAAGATGATGTAATTGAGAGCTTGGATAAAAGTTGAGAATTTATTGAAGGTAAAAGAGGAGAATCAATTTTATCTTAGTGTCAGGAACTTTTGCACAACTACTTGGGGCCAACTGGACATTCAGGAAAGGGAATATAATTTTAGCAGAGCACTTATTTCTGCAGTGAACATTATTTCCAGAATCCTAGCAATGTAAGTGGTATTCATTGGTTTTGAAATATTTTGAATCCACTTTTAGATAAAATTCACTGAAAGCTAACTGAGTCCATATCCAAATATAAAGTCTATAACCCGGATAATAGGAAAGAAAAGGACAGCTGACAAAATTGAGAAATGGCAGAAAAGAGAGGCAGAGGAATGGGCAAGGGTGGAGGAAAAGGTGAGCAATTGCTCAAGAAGCAATTCCAATGGGAAGAAAAATGTAATTATGCTATTTAGTTTTTTGAAAATTACCAGCTGAGGATCTTAAAATGGTGAATTAACCAAATTGCAAGGACAAGCGGAGTGGGAGAAAAATTAACTAAATCTTCTTTTGTAGTAATCATTTTATAAGCAACATTGAAAGTCAATAAATCCAAAAACAAAAATAAATATATGTTGCTCGTGGCTATAAAGCAAAGCAAAATTTACCAAAAAATTCCTATGGAATATTGAACTGGCGGTGAGAAGGAATATGAGAAATTTCTGTTCATTATGAACCTTTTGATTTTTTGTTTAGTCCCTGTTGCGTTAGTAATGTTTTCTCCAAGCAGAGTTAGAAATTCTTTCTTTTATAAAAGGAGCGTGGTAATGTACAAAAGCAAACAAACTCTGGTGTAAAAGACCCCATTTTAATGGCATAGCGAAATCTGAACTTTAAATAACTGACAACCTATGTTCTCCCACTAAAATCCATATGGTCTTTGCTTCTTATTTTTCTTTACAAGGAGAAGAACGGCTTGTAGCAGTACTCCTGAACTAGAGTCACCTAAATTGGTATAAAGAAAGAATAGGTCCATACCAACCACAAGTCTGACCAAGTCAGACTCTCTGGGACCAGCACTTGGGAATCTCATTTATGCATCATCCTGGGTGATTCCCAATGACCTACAACATGGTTATGGCCTCTCTGACGGAGTTGGGTAAGGGCAGGCTAGGCCATGGTAACAAATAGACCCCAAAAAGTATTACGGTTCTAATGCTACAGATGTTTTATCTCCCCCCCCACACACACCAGCGGGAAGCAGATGTGCCCACCTGGCCAATAGCTCCTCCACGTGGCTACTGAGGGTCACGGGCTCCTCCGTCTTGTGTCTCTGTCCTTCCTTAGTCTCTGGGATGCACTGGAAGCAGGGTGGCTTTGGCTTGGAAAAGGCACACATCCCTCCTCTTGAACTGCCAGGTAAGACTCAGCCACCGTAACTGCAGGGGAGGAAGGCGAATGAAACATGTGCCCAAGAAGAAGGAGAAACAGAGTTTGGGTGATTGGCGAGTAGTCTCCATATAGAACCACAACACAGGCCACAGAAAACTTCTCTCTCAGTTGACCAAGATAACCCTCTGTTAACATCTTGAGGAAGAAAGATTCACTGTACCCAGCAGGGAAGGCCCATCTGGACTCAGACACAGTGATGGTCTGGCTGTAACTTGTACGTCCCTTTCTGGATATCTCCTTGGGCTTCCCTTCATTCTTCAGTTGCCACAATCAAACTGTTGACGTTTCCACTTAGCCAAGTGAGGTCATCTGAGAACAGGATCCCAGGTGCAGCAATTCTTTTTAAACTAAATCCCTAAATTACCAGAGGCCCCAATAAAGAGGGTCCAAGCCATTTCCAAATGCGACACCCCCTCGAGTCACCCTCCACACATCAATGCAATAGAGAGAAACCACAGGAATATTTAGCTTGACCCACTTGTGCTGGCCTTGGCATTCACCCCATGAGTAGTTGTTAACGGCATTTTAGAAAAGAATAAAATGAGACCCACTTACCTTTGTGCCTTCCTCTACAAATGTGATGGAAAGCAAAATAGAGCAATGGAAAAATGTTGCTATTTTGATATTTAGTGTCAAATTGACAACCTACAAATCTCGCACATCTATCACTCAATGATATTCAATTTAGTGACACTTAGGATAAATATTTTTTTACCAGTTCCTAGTGTGAATTCTCTAGGATATTTTCCAGATATCAGTTAAAAGTTTCTTAAAGTGAATCTACCACAGGGGGATCTTTAAAAAATCTGTATTTCTGCCTAGAGCTGCTCTAAGGTCAAATCTTTTCTTTATTCCAAGCACACAGAAAGACATACACAGATGATGGCTAGTTTCCTCCATCAATTTAACAAATAAATAAAATTGAAAAGGGCCCAAAAACACACAGCATAGGATAGATAGGGAGCCTACACAATGATTAAATATTTATGAACAAAAAAGATAGCAATGAGGTGGCAAATCTCTTTATAAGGCCGGATCCTGCGTAGTAAAAATGGATTGTATCTAAGTACACATTCCAAAAAGGCATTTACCTGCTTTTCCTTCATAAAGTGTTTTTCTAAAAAAAGAGTTTTATAGTCTGGAAATGGAGAGTTTTTAGAGGAGGAAGATGGAAAATTAATACCAGGATTTGGTGTAGTTTATTCAAATGTATTATTCTCCTTGGGCACAGGAAGCCCAGCTTTACTCCTCAGAGCTGGAAGAGGCACAGTGGAGATCAGGAAAACCCCACCTCTGGGGCAAGTTTATAGGCATTGCCATGGCAACCTCTCCAGGCCTGTCATCAAGGCCCTGCCCTTGCCCCTCCCACCTCTGGGGCTTCTTTGCCAGGTTTCAGGAGCCCCCGTGACTTGATCTCCTCTCCATCTCCTTGGATCTGAGACGGTTGCCTGGCTTGATAGATTAAATATGGCCACAAACGGTCCGCCCCTTCCCCAAATCTGGGACAGCTGGGTGACGTGTTCTGATGGATAGAGGGTCACTCTGGCCTCCAAGACCTTGCAGCTTCTGCTCTCCTTTTTGGAAGGCTGCTGCCTCGTGAGGAGCCGGGAGGAAAAATCTGCGTGGAAAGAGTGAGGCCCAGCTGCGCTCAAGCTCAGACACAGGAGTGAGGCCAGCCCGGCCCAGCCAGCCCCAGCCAACCTGCTAACCGGCTGTAAACACCCCAATGAGCCCAGCTCACACCACGTGGAGCAGAGACGTTCGATCCCAGTCGAGCCCTGCCCAGAGGGTCAACTCCAGGCACTGAAATGACACCTGCCCTCCAGCTAACCTCAGCTATCTGTTCTCCATGGCCGGGCTGCAGGCGTCCCGCAGTTGGGGAAACTCTGACAGCAGCAGAGTGTCTGGACTTGCCATAGACTAGAGGTTCACAGACGTGGAATGCTAGGAGCCTCAAACCTGGATGCGGTGGCCAGACCTCTGCTCGGCCTTGACCGTGACGGTGGCGGTGAGCAGGCCCTGGGGGTTCAGAGACTGAGCCCCTTGAAGGGAGGTGGCCAGGCCAGCCTGGGCTGTGCAGGAGGCCCGGATCTTCCAGCTTCAAAGCCAGCAAAGTCCTCAGATAACCACAGCAGCTCCCTACCATGGCCTCTTCTTTCTGAGCTCAGCCTCTGACATGCCAAGGACCCTCATCAAGGGCTGGGTCTGTGTCCCCTACCCAGGCCTTCTGAGAAAAGAGTACTCGCATCAAACGACCCTCTGCTGGCTGCCGGTCACAAACCTACAGTGTCCCAGCGGACAGTCTCCACCCCTAGGTTGGTGTGCCCAGAACAAATGTCACTGGGTTAATCAACAGAGACAGCCAGTTAAAGGGAGGCATTCATGTTTATTGTAATTAGTATTAGCAGCATTATTAGCATATATTATCATATAAATATTTATTTATATGTATGTATTTGTATATGTGTGTCATATATATGTAACAACTGTTTTATTTCAGTTGACATTACTCTGTCTGGCCATCTTTCAAGGCCTTTTCCTTGAGGATGGGCCTACAGATTCCACGCCCTCCCACCTTTTATATGTTAACTGCAGCCCAATGCACTGTCTGCAATTTCCCGTCCAAGCCCTCACTTCTTCCTGTAGAGTTCTGTGCAAATCTCCCCAGGGACAGCAGCTGCCTACGTTTCTGCAATTTCCCCCAGTCTTTTCGAGCTGTCTTTCTAGACCATCGACATTTCTCTCTCCATGGGTCCTATCTCATCAGCATGGTCAAGCTCCTCTCATGCTAAAAATGCCTCTTTTACTACATTTCCTCTTCCCAACCTTGCCTTCTTTCTCTGCTCCCATAAATGACCAAAGTTCTTAAAAGGCTTCTCTGTTGTCTGCACTTGCCCACCAATCTCTCAGTCTTCCACTTGCACTTACAGAAACGCACTTTCTAATTATTAAGAGTGAGATGGAGTGAAGTCATAGTTGGTAAGAAGATATCTTACATCAGTTATTGTTTTATTATGTACTATTACATTGCTATGGTCTGAAAGATTGTATCCCCCAAAATTCATATGTTGAAATCCTAACCCCCAAAAATGATGGTATTTGGGAGGTGCTTAGGTCATGGGGTGGAGCTCTCATGACTGAGATTAGGGCATTAAAAAAAAATAAGAGACCCCACAGAGCTCCCTCACCCCTCTGCCACATGAGGACACAGAGAGAAGGCACTGGCTGTGGACCAGGAAGAGGCTCTCACCAAAATCCGATAGTGCGGATGCCTTAACCTTAGACTTCCAGCCTCCAGAACCTTGAGAGATAAATATCTTTTGCTTATAAGCTACCCAGTCCATGGTATTCTGTTATAGCAGCCAGAAGGGACCAAGATACACATTAATCATTGTGTCAGTAAGTTAGTGAGCCTGACTGAGAAATGTTTTGGAGGAGTGAAACCTACACCTCATCTAGATCACAGTTAAAAACCCCAAACCAGAGTACATGGTATTCTACATAGAACAATAAAGCTTGAAGCAATTGAAAGAGCGTTTAAGTGGCCAAGAGGAAGCTCTCACTTACACCCCAGCTCTGTCCCTACGAGCTGTACCATTTCTTCTCTTTTTACTGCAATCCCCTCATCTGTATGACAAAAATAAGAACTGACCACATAGGAAAGTTATTTTAATGTTAAAATGAGAAACTACATTTAATCAACCAGCTTCATACACACATGACATTAAGTGTAAAGGGGAGGTTTCCATAGGCATAAATATGGAGGCATTGTTGATTGTTGCCCTCAGTACTTGGTTTTGTGGTGTGTTTGTTTGCGTCTTTGTTTTATCATTGTTTTCTTTTTTAAGATTCAGTCTGGAAACAGAATGCTGACCTGATTTGGAGTCAGGGAGAACCAGTAATGTTTCACAGGGATGGGAGTTGTTTCCATCAGAACTTAGCTACTTTCAGGTACAGAACCCCAACTTTAACTTAAACAAAGACCTAGAGTCACTGGGATCCGTACCCGACATATCTGGGAGAAAAAAAGACTCTCACTCCCTCTTTGTCCATCTCTTAGAGTTGGCTGTTCCCTTGAGGGGTCCACCCTCAGAGGGGCTCCCTACAGCCCCCCGTAGAGGGGCTCTACAGGCTACATGGCCCCTCAGGTTAGGTCCCAAAAAAAGGGAGAGACCTACCCTGCCATGACCTTCCACCAACCTCAGAGGGGCCTGAGACCCAGCCAGGCAAATCCACCCCTGCTTCTGGGGAGAAGGGGCAATCTGACTGGCCAGCCCATGAACATGGGGTAATCCTATTGGCCAGCCCAAGTGAGGGAAGGTGGGTCACAGACTTTAAAGGCCCTCGTCATAGAATCATAGGACATTGGAGAAAACCTGCCAAGCATCCACTGTTGGGGTGATCTGCCTTCCATGACTCCAATGAGTGAGTACGCGGGTTATACCACTGCGGTAAAGAATGTGATAAGGAAAGAGGTCCTTTCAACCATAAGCTCCTCCCAGGCTGAGAGGACAACTGAAATTCCCATGTACTTTTGCTTCTGTATTTCCGGGGGAAAAAATTCTCTCTTTTGAAACTGTGATCCACCAAAATTAAAGAAGTATCTGAATTACAAGATTTAAAAAATTCTCTGTGCTCATCACTACCAACGAATAACATATGCAGCTAAGTGATGTTTGATCCTCACCCAAAATTTTTTACCAAATATATGGAGGTTGAAGGATGGAGGCCTGTTTGAAGTAAGATTGAATTTGAAGACAAGGCTCATTTTTATTTATCAGAAGCAAAAGAATGCTAACCAAGCCGAAGAGTCTCAGCCATAGTATCCATTTAGGCCAAGGAGTTCCAGCAGCTTTAAAAACGTATGATGCCACTGAAGATTCTGGCTAGTCCCCCAAACCACCTCCTTGGTGAAAAGAGCTGCATCAAGGACACCTAGAAGCACAAGAGCCCCACGTCTCAGGGAGGGGTGAAGGCAAGCTCAGCCCCTCATCCCCTGGGTCTTGGAGAGGCCGCCCAGAGGTGTGGCATGGGATGGGTGGCTGGGGGCTCGCCCACGGTCAGCAGCATCTTGTAATTCCATTAGGGTGTTAGATTTAAATGCAGAGTTAGCGGTTGCCCACACAGAATTATGTTAAACAGGGGCCAGACTGAAAATCAATATTCTGCTTAAGTAACTGGCCCTCCAGTAATTTAATGAAACTAAATGGCATTACACCAAGGCAAGGTGGAGGGGCCCTTCTGCCCCAGCCTTTCTGTTAAACGGGGGCTGTGCAGCTGTGCACCTAAAGAGAGACTAAACACATACTCATTTTTTTCCTGAAGTTGGAACTGTGCTTTCTTAGGCCAGATTACCTGTTTGCTTCTTTAATTTAAAACTAGAGTAAATACTTTGCAGCCCCATAATTAGGAAAGAACTAGAGACTCACCATAAGAAAGAGAGAGTGCTTGTGGAATCGTGGAAAACGTGCTTTTCTTAAATCCACAAGAAAAAACTCAGGGGGAGTGTGTAGGAGCAGAATGAAGTCATTAGTTTTAACCCATATATTAAGCCTTAATTTTAAAGGCCTTAAATTGACATTGTAACTTTTCAGGTTCAGAATTTGAATAAAGACCATGAGGCAAAAGTGAAGATAATTTTTTTAAACATTATAAACATATGTAAAATAAGAATATTCAAAGTGTATCTTTGATATATTGTTTGTTCATGTGTTTTATAGTATGCTTTGTGGTTGCTTTTCTTCTTGCTTTCGGTCTTGGTGTAGGTGTGTGAGGGAGTTAGCGTGCGTGTGTGTGTGTGCGTGAGTGTGAGTGCCTATAACAACTATAAGTTTGCTAAACCCAGAACTCGTCAGTATAACAACTGAAATGGGCATCTTCTCATTTAAGATTCCACTCCAAGAACTTCAAGCTCTCCGCGCAGTCGACATGTACTCATTATGACACTCCAACCACAGAAGTTTATGCTACAAATGATTGACAATAGAAAGAAAGCATCTTTCCACAGTTGCGAAGTTATTGGCAAGTCATTTATTTATTATGCAGCTGCAAACTTCATCTATATGAAACAGTTCACAGACTTATGTCCAAAACCCAGAATTAAAATGAAAATAATTGCATGTTGCTTAGGATGGGATAATATGAAACACAGAATCTTTCCTTTAAAGATGCCAGTTTGGAACCTCTGAGGCCCAATAAGACTTATTAACCATGTGTCTCACTATCTTCGAGAAATTTAAGATGTTTGGAATACATAGGCACAAAGTTAATTGGCATTTATCACTTGCTTCCTGGTTCCCCCATTTTTCTTCATCTTTCAGGCTGGAAAGGATGTGGGATATCAACAAAGAAAGTCAAAATGAAAATGATTCTTGAAACACAATATAACCTTGAGTTCCAAACCTTTAAATGCCTACTTTATTCGGTTTTCCATCAGCAACTAAAGCAATGTCAACGTCAGCTGAGTTGTCTCCTGAAACTCTATGACAGCTACAGGAAGAAGGTTATTCATGGCCTCAATTCAAACATGATTACATCTTAATTTCTTATTTAGATGCCTTGGTCCTAAAAAAAATAGTGACTCTGGACCATGAATGGTAACTCAGGTATTTCTCACTCACGAGCTGAAAAATGCCCTTTGAAACCAATGTTTACTGCTGAGAATAGTCAGGGCTGGGCAGAGAGGGAGGAGGAACTTTTTTCAAACTACTGAGTCTACCTTGCAAATACATATTGTATCATTGGATGATAACATGAGCACCAAAAATACTTATCATCAAGATAAGATTTTCAGAATTATCACTTTATAAAATTGTATAGAAACTATAAACTCAATTAAGTCTCATCAGAGAACACAGCATTCTCACTGGCACCATTACAAGTATCATCCTCACCTTTATTTTTAAGCAACCTTGGAAGGGTCTTCTTAATTCTCTGAGTAACAATCTTCACAGCTTTACGTGTCACTCCTGTATTACATCCTTTTTAATAAAGTGACAGAGCACAAGGTTTTTATACTCGAAACAGTAACCGAAATTAAGAATATTATCTCAGTGAGGTTTGGCCGTGAAACGGTGAAAATGTTAACATATAAATGGCAATAATTAGGTTATCCCACTGTGGAAAAATGGGAATATTTGTTTGGTGAGACTGGGTGATATTGTTTCTCTTTATTAGGTCTGCAGGATCATAAGGGCGCTGGTGCGTTCTTAATGCCTTTTACAAAAGCAGAAGAGATGGAAGCAATTTAGTGGAAACAAAAAGCAGGAAGAAAAGAAGAAGTCTTTGCTTGATTCTTTACTTCTGTGGATTTTTCGAGTGGAAACTTTTGCAACTCTTTTTAATAATACCAGTTGGCCATTAGAATCATTTCTCAAGTGATGTATTATGAAACATAAGCATGTATACTGAATCCTGGGATTTCTAATAGAGCTATTTCTCTAAAAACAAAATAGACAATT
The DNA here is from genome assembly GCF_949987535.1 of Balaenoptera acutorostrata. Taxonomy (NCBI): domain Eukaryota; kingdom Metazoa; phylum Chordata; class Mammalia; order Artiodactyla; family Balaenopteridae; genus Balaenoptera; species Balaenoptera acutorostrata. Next base: position 3,695,705 of record NC_080079.1, on the reverse strand, counting down.
CATACAGGAACAAGTGATTCACATTCGTAGAGAAAAAATATCTGACATCACAACTAATAAAAAGATTTCAAATTAAACAATGATTACTATTTGCATGTACCTGCTATTTTTGATAGATAAGAAAAAAAGAGGAAATGTTTCACGGTGAACATGAGTCTCCCAGGCTATGGGTGAGGGGGAATCAGGAAAATTCTACCAGAAGGCATGCTACCAAATCCTCTCATTCAGAAAATCTATTTTTTGAAATCCACCCCAAAGAAACAGTCATGGAAGTAGGGCAAGCTTTATACACAAAGACGCTCCATGTAGGGTAATGTCTAATCACAAAGAAAAACCCCAAATATCCAATAATAAAGAAGCAGCTTAGTAAACTGTGTTAAATCCATTAGCAAGAGCATTTGCTATTTTAAAGGATGTTCCCAAAGATTTTTTGGTGCAAAAAAGGGAAAAGTTTATGACAGAACATTAAGTGAAGAGGACAGCATACAAACAATATGTGTACAGAACAATATCAATATATTAAATTTACAGATTACAATAGGCCAAATTACCAAAGTGTTAACAAAAGGAGGTTAGCTTATGGCCAATTATAATTTTAAAGATAAGCGTCTCCATTTTTAGAAGTTCTATAACAGGCGTGTACTACTCCTGTAATACGATTTTTTAAAAAGAGGCAATTGTTTAACGTAACAGGGAAGGAAAAAAGCTCCATCAGCATTGATGTCGTTAAACTGGCAACAAAACTTCCATTTTCTTTCATTAACAGGGTGGAAATCAGAGGAAAGTTTCACTCTCTCCTGTTAACAGGTGAGGAAACAGGCACAGGTGAAGGATACCTGTGCTTTTACAACTGCGGAGTGCAAGCCAGTTCTGAACCCAGAGTGCAGTTGTCACTTTATTTCAAGGAACGCCCGCCCTACCCATGAGGAAAAGGAGAGGCCCCTCTGGCTGCTCTGGGGCCTCCTGTATCGTCCCTGACCTCAAACACGGAGCAGGAGACACTGAAGGCTCTGGGTTCACCCTCCCCAAACACTGCCTCCTCACGACCTACAAGGTTTTCCTTCTCACGAAAGAGACTCATATCTGTAACAGCGTAGAGCATCTTGACCGCAAACTTCTGCCTTCATCAGGACTTGTAAATTACAGACTACAAACATCTGCAGTTTTTCAGCCAAAATTAACTGGACCACTGGTATGAGACAAACAGGTGAATGAACCTGTCCTGCAGGAGGTCCCAGTGGTGGGGACAGATCAGGGAAGGAATACCAGCCCCGCCTCCCCCCCCTGCAGTGGAGGACCAGCTCAGGTGAGGCTGGACAGCCATGCGGGCCACAAGAACACTTCTTCCTGTTGTGCAGTCAAAAAAGCACTCGTTTTAGGGGCAGAAGACATGACTTTGAGAATGATTTCTGTCATTTATGAATTGTGTGTCCATGGAAAATGTCCTCACCAAGATCCTCAATTTTCATAGTGAAGAATTAAAAATGCTTTCTTCAGGAAGCTTTTGGGAGAAGAGGTACCTCCTTGTGGGAAAAAAATGCTTTGGCTAAAAAGAGGAGGGCCCGGGGGGAGGGCAAGATGGGTTCCCACATGAGACCCTTCAGCGCTGGTCTTTGCTGGGGGTGAACCTCCAGGGAAAACGGCTTCATTTTTACGTACGGAACTTTCGGCTGTTTTACAATGTATGTCACTGAGTTCATATACTATCACATTTCACGTTCTATCAAATTTCATAGAGTTCTCAAAAAATGTTTTTGGACATCTGGATATTATGTGGTTAATGTGTGGGTGGGGAGGTCAGAGACATGTTAGAACCTGGGGGAGGGCAGGGGTCATTCTTTTCCCCACCCCTTGCCTCCTCTAGGTGCTGGGGGCAAAGATCCAGCAAATTCCTGCACAGAAACTGAAAGGTATAAAGAGCTGCACAAAGGTGTGCGTGTGAACGTTCCAACCCTGGGCAATTTAACTGCATGCACGCAGCCCACTCTGTTATAACAAAGAGACTGCCTCGCCAGGCTCAGAGTAACAGGTCCTGATAATAATACAATATCGTATATTATATAGATATAGGTTAATATGCACAGTAACATAGCTTGATACATATTTCGTTGTCCGCTTGATAATATAGTAACTAACCATTTCCCAGGATTTTTAGTAAAATTCTAGTTTTAAAAAATTTTTACTTTGTATTGGAGTATAGTCGATTCACAATTTGTGTTAGTTTCAGGTGTACAGTAAGGTGATTCAGTTATACATATATATGTATCTATTCTTTTTCAGATTCTTTTCCCATTTAGGTTGTAACAGAATATTGATTAGCAGTCCCTGTGCTATACAGTAGGTCCTTGTTGATTATCTATCTAAAATTCTATTTTAAAGAAAAACGTTTTTCATAAAGGTCCTGCGGACCGGGGAGTTTATCCGGTTCCTTCTCCTCGTGGTCACATCCGCAGGACGGGTGCAGTGGTCTCCACAGCCCCGTCTTGTGGGCTCCGACCCCTCTTCTCACCCCCCTTCTTCCTGTGCGATTTCTCACTGAGGGTGGCTGTCAAGGCCGAGAGCCGGGGTGGCTGGTGAGCCAGCCCAGCTGGATGAATTAACGTCTCTCCAGTAACTCAAACCAGCAATGACTTCATCTCGAAAATTTCCAAGTAGCACAGGTCAGATCATGAGTGTGGACAAAAGTAATGGGGTTCCCAGAGAAGTTAAATGGTGGTGGTGAAGTGTAAGCCAAAAACTACAACTTCGATGAGAACTGGGGGTCACATCTGAAAAAATAAGATTTCTAACAGATCTTCCCGGAAGACTGTAAACTTCCAGTACAATGATATCTGCATCGTATTACATCTAAGCGCACTAACAAACAAAATTGTACTGATTTGTGCCTACACTGTAAATTATACTAATATATGTTTCACAGAAGCATAAAGAAAAAAAGATAAACATATATGACGAATTAAAAACAAACAAAAAATATATATATACATGACTGTTCCTTACCTGAATTAAATCAAGAGCATTTTCAATTGATTTATATGTTTAAGTTCTATTTATAATAAAATCTACTTTCTAAATAGGAAAGTAACTAATAATCTTACCTCGCTATTAACAGTAGAATAGCTTTTGTTTTTCTTCTAATTTGGGTTTGTTTCTGCTGACATAGCTTTTATGCTGGTGGATGAAAATATACTGACATAAAATGAAAGGAGAATTTTAAGACACATATGAAAGGAACTGTCCTGAAGCTATTAAATTTTGTGCTTAATATTTTATTCAAGGTGATTGAGGGGGGCTGGCTGTGGAGTCACTACAGACAGGTAAAGAAGAACAGATGGCCCAGGGCCCTCAGGGAGGGCTGTTTCAGGGCAACCCGGGGTTTGTTTTGTTTTGTTTGAGGGAGGGGAGGACTCACAATTTCCTGATGAAAATTGAAGATCATTAACAAACCCTTCTTATGCCGTTCATAGCCTCATCATACACAAGCGATCAAGCAAACTATATGGCAAGACCAGGCAACTCCAAGAATCCAATGTATTCAGTGGTAATGATGGTTATTATTTTGTATTTTTTCAGATGGCAGAATTCCTGCTGTAACTATTATGGGACTTCAGACCTAAAGACACCCGTGAGGACATCCTGGTTTCCCTGCTTCACTCTTTTTCAGATACAACTTCGACTCTGTGTCCAGCAGGGAGCTGGCCTTGCTCAGCACCTACAGGCCTGGGTTTTATTAAAGACCGTTCTGTCTCCCCAGGTTTTCTCCTTGCTTTGCCCTCTGTTGTTTCAACAAGGAAATGGGTCTAATTATATATACTCTTCCCTCCCATTCTTCTCCTTGTCGATGATGGGATGTGTCTTCCAGAAAGAAAGATTCAACTCCATCATTTGTTTCAGTATTTCTATGAAGAGAGATGTCATTAAGCTTTTGAGTTATATCTTTGCAAAACAAACATGAACTTTGGAAAAGGTTGGTTTGGGTTTTCCATTTGTAAATTCTTTTGAATAGGTTGTCTACTGTTCTTGGTTTGGACTCCATAAACAATGAAAAGGAGAATAGATCCAATGTTACTTAGCAATTTTTTAAATCTAAAGTATAAACATATGCATGCACTGAAAAATAGAAAAAAAGTTATATTTTGAGAAAATGCATTTTGTCCTAAATCAGCTCTACAGAAAAATTGAGAATACTGTGACTTTTAATCCATTTTGAAGCTGAAGGATCGATACACTGTGGAGTCATTTTAAAGGAAACTCAAGTGCTATTGTTTATGTCAATAAAAAACACACTTTTCCAGGCATGGTTTGGAAAGAACTTTCTGTAGCTTCCCAGAGCACAAATGGGCAAGCAGGTTCACACAAGCCCTAAATGTGAGCCTCCTAAAAGGACACCCGCAAGAAGGACAAGCCATGTCCACGGGGCACTTTCAAGGCTGCAGGACACACCTGTTGGAGAAGCCCAGCAGGTTCTATCCTGCATCCCGCCCTGCACAGCTGGGGGATGCTGAAGCAGGTCCATCAGGAAGCTTTACAGAACGAGGCAGGCCCTGGAGGAAAGAGAGGGGGGCACCTTGGCTCTGCCCAAATCCCCCACCCCCAGGAGATGAAGAAGTAAGTTCTGGGGCCTTAGTGAGGCTGGGGGCTTCCTGTGGTCACTGCTTTTCCAGTCTTCTAAGCAGCTGCAGAAAGTAGACCAGACCCAGCAAAACATTCTCTCCTGGAAAGTCCTCCCCCAACCAGGAGCCCCCTGGGGGCCCAGAGCTGCCAGCCTGCCACTCTGATCAAGCCCCGGCTGCACACAGAGCCCAGCGGGTCTGACCCACTGGACAGGCTTGCAGTCTTGGCCAAACTCACTGGCCCAGGGGCTGGCAGGAGGTCGTTAAAAAATTAGAACAAACATCTGGTACATTTTTCAGAACACAAAACTTTATCCTATTTTTAATCAAAACCACATTAAAAAAATATTTGCCCTGGGACAACCTGCCCCCCCGGCCTCGGCCCAAGTCCAGCTACCAGTCATGGGCAGAACCCTGGACATGGGGGCTGTGTCCTCCTACCCCCTCTCCAGAGCGGAGCTCACTTCATCCCGCCCCTCCTGGCACCTCTGGCACACCTGAGACCCCCAGCCCCATCTCTCTTCAAGCCCTACTTCCCGCCCAGCCTCCGTGCCCGGGCTTCCCAGGAGGACCCCAGCCAGGACGATAAGCCCGGCTAGCCTGCTGCTGGCCTCGGGGACAGGTTGCCAGGCCAGGGCAGACCTTGGTCACCAGCAGGCTCCACATAAGGCGGGGAGTGGGTGGGATGGAAAGCAAGTCTCTGGAGAGTAGAGAGGGAAGGAAGTAGAAACAACCACTTAACATCTATTTAGAGCCTGGGAGCATTTGTGGAAGCCATCCCCATTACTGTTGAAAAGATGCAAATTTGGTGAAATCATCAGCTGTATGGCTCCAGGCTGCTTCCCGAGCGCCCTGATTTGGAACAGGAGGGAAGGTATTAGTGTACGACACCAGCAAGGCCAAGTTCACGTTGCTCAGAGGTAGCCCCTAACCAAACTCCGCCAAGTGCTGCAAAAGGAGATTTGTTATCTCGGGAAGACAGTTCATCCAATGAAGCCCAAAAAAATAAAAACACACAAAAAACAAAAAAACAGTCCTTAAGGCTGGTTGCAGGGGAGCCAAAGACAGGAGGCAAGCCCACCTCGCAGAGCATGAAGAAGGTGGATTGTGCGCCCTCAATCCCGCTTCCTCGGCGAAGGGGCTCACTTCACTGCAGAGTGAAAGGCAATTAACGGCAAAGATATTTTTCCAGCCCTGTTTTAAGTTCCACATCAAATATTCTTTCAGACATTCAAGAATACACTTATCTACAAATGAAGGGCATAAGCTATGCTATTGATTTTTGCGTAAGATCTGCTCTTTATGGAACGCATCTGAGCGACTCCAGCAGATACAGTGAAATCTCGCCTTCCATTAGAAAGAACCCAACAAATGACTTCATGCAAAGAGATAATCCATCCTGGTCCTCAGGTTTTTCTGACCTTTTACTCGCCCGCCCCCCCAACCCGTTCCAGTTGGCAAAAGTTTGGGGGCAAATTAAAACGGTTAAGCACGGTAGTAGATTTAATGCAGAAAATTATTCTTCGTGCCTGCACCATAGCAAAGTCTTTTAAGTGATGCGAGTACAAGGGACCTAAAAAGCCACAGCCTATAAAGGAAATATTTCATCAATTTGCTGAGTATAAATTCTATCTTAAAACTCCAGGATCAGGGCATAAAGTAGCCTTTCAGTCAAGTGCTTTGAGCAGTGTGAAACAAGACGTCTATAAAATATTTTACTGGGTTTTCACGTTTAGTGAATTTGAAATAAGTTTAATGGGAAAACAAAAACGTAGCGAGATTACAAGCCGTTGCTTGATTCTTTTTTTTAGACTCTGGTCCTGCTAGCTTTTTGTTACCTTTTCCTTCATTTTAAACGATTAAGGAAGGCACTGGGAATTGTGGAAGATGGTTTTTAGGTTGCTACCACGTGAAATAGTTGATTCAGCTTATAACTTGGTAAGGAATTGAACTTGAAGTAGGCTCTGCGTGCGAGTGTGTGTGTGTGTGTGTGCGTGCCCCTGTGCGCATGTGTGCGTGTTTCGTAAGAAGGAACTCCGAAAGCCAGGAAAAGAGGAGGAAGCTGTTAGGATTCAACTGTATTTATGTATTGTGTATTTAGTTTTCTTTCATTTTCCCCTCAGAGGATGGAGAGGGTGCGGTAATTTTCAAAATATTGCAAAAAACATTTCTACAAATTGCTTTCCTTGTCTGCTCATATACATTAAGCAGCACAGAATAAGCGAGGGACCCTTCAACGCAAAACACCTTTTTTTTGCATTTTCTGTAACAATGTAAAAGCCGCTCTTATGACAAGAAGTCTGGTAGCTCACCCTTTCATTTCTAATTTAACCACAGCCTATATAACATAATCCGAAAAATATGGGGCATGATTAGTATAAAAATCAAATACAGTAGAGGCTTTTTGAATACTCCAAGAATAAAACAAAACCAAGAAAGAAGAGAGGAAGAAACATGGCAGGCATCGGAATATATGCAGTATTTCTTTAATACTTCATTTTAAACTACCTAATTGTGTTTTTAAGCTTCGGTTCCTGTAATTTTGCAAGACGAGGCATTCCAGTGAGAAAACATATGGTGAGGGATTTTTAAATCACATAGCAGGAGTGCATCATACACTTATCTGCTGTTTTAGTGTCACAAAAATCCACCACTGAATTTATCCAGTCACCCATTAAAGAAAGAAAAGAATTAAAGGAAAAGGAGGTTTTAAATCCCCTAATGCTACAAGAAGGAGTGAAATATGGTATCAAGTTCAAGTCGGAGGGGTGGTGGAGCTTCCTGACTTTTTACAACACCAGCAAGTAGCAATTAGCAATCCGAAGCTGAAGAGTAATTTCAGGGGCATAGCACAAGCTGGCCACCGAGTCCAACTTCAGCACCTTCACCACTTAGCTTTCCAAGGTGGCCCCTCTGGAGGGTCAGTTTTAAGTTAGCTAGGTGGGTAGGCAAAAAGATTAGATAGATATTGGTGGGGGGGGGTAGATGGATAGATAAAGAGGTTAATGCACATTTGCTTTTATTTTTAAAGTCCCTTTGTAATTGTTGCTTAAAAAATAGTTGCCTCTATATTAAAGGATAACTGTCTTACAACAATGTTTTGTTTTGTTTTTCTGGGAAAGAGACTGATCTGCAGCTCAGGTGGGTACTGCAGTGGCAATAAAGCTCTGGGAGTGACAAACTTTAACATTTGCAAGTAAGATCTAGAAAAGGATTCCAAACGCTTGAATGTTTACAAAGACCCACGCAGTTCCACATACCCCATGAGTGTGTGTGTGCACATGTGTGCACATGTGGGGTGTGTAAGAGTCCTCTGGGCTCACATGCGTGCAGCGAGATGGGGGTGAGGGCAGAGGCTTGGCGACAGGAAGCAATGCATCTCATTATTCAAATTACAATCAGATTCCTCCTTAAATTACACTGGTGTCTCTTATCAGAAATTGTTTCCTATACTATAATCTGCTGCAATAAGTGGACATTAATTAATGCTAAATTACAATGGAATTACGTATTATATCCACATGAATACTGAATGACTCCATTATGAATATTATTACAGTAAATATTAAAGGACCTGCAAGGGGTTTGTCACTGATTGCCAAGTGTTAATAACTACCTCGGATCTTAAGTTAATATCAACTTAAGTTAAATACAACAGCCAAACAGTGAATCTTTGATGAATGCTCCTTCAAAAATGTAGCCAGAGACCTGATAAGTGAAGCCGAAGCACAGCCCACCAACTCCTTCTCGAACTCTGATTTATCCCTGTGACAGGACCGTTCGTTTCCTGGCTTAGAATTCCATTCAAGCTCTAGTCTCTCGGTACAGATGTGTGTGGCTTCCTTGCTCAGCTAACGTTTTAAAAAATCCACGCACAACTTCGCTGGAGTCTCTCGTTTTGGTGGGTGGTCATTTTGTCTTAGGAAGGAAAATCCTTAACCCTTTCCCACTTCCCACTTAAAAGATTTCAAAATACCCTGGTGGCATTTTTTTGTGTTTTTTTTTTGCAAGGTGAAACAGAGTGAGAAAATGTAAGGTGTTAATCTTGATAATTAGTGCACAAAAGCAATTAGGGGTCTAAAATACCTTAAGGCACAGAAAGCGATTTTTTGTTTATTTGCTTACCTTATTAAGTTAAATATCTGTCTGAAATAATCGCTAATGAAAGTGAAGAAGGCTCAATAACGACGAGCTTAATGAACAGCCGTGTCAGTTGCATTTTACAGGGTCCCAAATCATCGAAGATTGCAAGCCGACTCGCTATTCAAAATTACTTTTCTGCCCAATTTTCTGTTTGCAAAGCAGTAAATTATTTTCATTTATTGTGCTTATTTAAGCACTTAAATGACTGTGAATGGAGTACAGGCACATTTTAAAAATATAGAACCATTACAAAACTCTACTGCTAGAAATTCCCGTTATTTTCCCCTGAAGGCTGCTTCCCCTACTTTTCTAATCTCTCTTTTACAACAATTCATGAAAAAGACCATTATTACATTGAACATGTTTTAATAAGTTATTTATTATTTAACATCCTTTAAGAGGCAGGGCCGTGGAAGTTACCTTACGCACACTGAGAACAGCCTCTTTCATAATTGTCCAGTTGCCTAAGCCTAAGTGCTCAAGTTTCCCCAAATAAAATCATGCTGTTTTTCACTAGAAACAAATAAACCAGGCTTTCCACCATTACTCACATCATCAATATGTATATTGGAAGAGGTCAATGCTACTAATTATTGCCTTTGAAAATTATCATTTAACGTATTTACCTCCTTTAATAGCTATTTATTTGAAATCAGGAGCCACCTTATTTTAAAAATGTGCAGCAGCTCTTACAAACAAATCACTGTCTTAAGTTACACTTAACGGCACGGGGACCCAGCGTGGAGGAAGTGCTCCCTGGTATGTTCTTTGCACATTTACAAAGCACTCCAGCTATATCACTAGGCAGCCAGTTGACCACTGCCAAAGCCAGAGATGGCCCAGATTCATCAAACTGAAGTTAAGAGTGCATTAAAAAAAAAAAAAAACCGCAAGAAGGACGTCATAGATAGACTTATGGTAGCAGGAAAGGAGCAAAAGAAGGAAAAGGAAAGTAAGACTCTTGGCAATAGAGAAAGGGAGAGATCTCAGTGATGCCGCTTGCTAGATCAGGATCAAGTAGCAGGTTCAAGTATTTCTTTTCAAACCCTTCAGATTATTGCCGTACAAACTCTCCTATGTTTCAAACACAGACAGATGCTCTACACCACGTTTCTCTGTGGCCCGCACACATGTACACACATAACACAGCGTATGTGCTGGCTCTCACATAGCTCATTTCCTGAGAAATGGTGGTATTTTTCAAAAGTGATTTCAACCAATTTGTGTGTGTGGTGGTGGGGGGGGTGGGTGGTGAAGGCAGCCATATTTATTATTCAGACCTAACGATTTCAATGTATTCTCCCCAAAGATATCAGGGGCAGCAATCACCACTACTGTTAAAAAGCCCCATGCTATTCATAAGAGATTATACTGGAGTAAACATTACAATAGCAGTAATGATCTAATTAAAAGAATCAGACATACTTAAAAGACTCCCTTCTTTGCGGAGGGGGGCGGGGGGTGGCGGGGTGGAGGGAAGAAAAATCAAGGATGCAATCCATAGTCCGGAATGGGGCAAAGCCTTTTACTGTGATCAAACACAGCCTATCTGGTACATATCTCAAGTCCTCTGGTCTTTGTTATTTAATGTGATGCGGAAGATCAAAGATGCGTGCGGTATGTGTTCCAGGGTTCCAGCTGAGTCGCTGTCATATGTTAAGCTTCTTTTTTTAAGTTGGCTATAATTCTACCTTACTCCAAGTGAACAGGGCTTCCGTTCAACTAAGCATTTCCTCAAATCTGGCAAGAATCTTGTGTGAGATTTTCCTGCAGCAGCCTAAACGCGACCGTAATGCACAGACATGCAAGGAGGTTTGCAAGGCTTGGAGCTCCACGCAGGCTCTCGGGATCTCCACCCCACCCCATTGTAAGAAATACCGGGGTTGGTGTGTGCCTATGGGACCAGGAGAGCAAAAAAAAAAAAAAACAAGTGTGCAATCACTAATCGC
>NC_080079.1:3675000-3680000 GCF_949987535.1 Balaenoptera acutorostrata | reverse complement strand
GCAGCCCACCCAGACCTGGTTCTTCACACTACTTCCTGGAGAAAAATATGTCCGTATCCTGCTTGAAAGATGCGACAAACGAGACCCTAAGCCACTTGCCCAAGGACAGCGAGAGGTGGAGTGGGTGACCCCTTGACCCCAAGCCCAGATCTCTTTCCACAAAACCACATGGACACACTCTAATCAGACAGGCTACAGCTCAGAGCCACACTCCAGCCCCACTGGGCCTGCAAGTCACGTGAGGTAGAGGCGTCAGGTACCCGCGCATGAGAGGGAGAAGGGTGAGCTCAAAGTCAACTTTTACAAGTGAAATAAAAGCAATATTTTATTTACATTATATGTGTTTTATAAGTGTACCATTTATATGTATGTCATATTTTGTATTATATATGTATGTGTTTGTGTGTGTCTGAGTGTGGAGAGAGAGAAGGAGGGAGGGAGAGAAGTGAGTGTGAATATAGAACGTGTGTGTGTAGTAGTAGTAGCCATAGTAGTAGGTAGTAGTAGTAGGCGGTGGTAGTAGCAGATAGTGGTAGTAGGTGGTAGTAGTAGGTAATAGGTAGTAGCAGTAGTAGGTAGTAGTAGTAATAGGTAGTGGTGGTAGTAGTAGTAGTAATAGTAGTAGGTAGTGGTAGCAGTAGTAGTAGTAATAGGTACTGGTAGTAGTGGTAGTAGTAGGTAGTGGTACTGGTAGTAGTAGTAATAGGTAGTGGTGGTAGTAGTAGTAGTAATAGTAGTAGGTAGTGGTAGTGGTAGTAGTAGTAATAGGTACTGGTAGTAGTGGTAGTAGTAGGTAGTGGTACTGGTAGTAGTAGTAATAGGTAGTGGTGGTAGTAGTAGTAGTAATAGTAGTAGGTAGTGGTGGCAGTAGTAGTAGTAATAGGTACTGGCAGTAGTGGTAGTAGTAGGTAGTGGTGCTGGTAATAGTAGTAACAGGTGGTAGTAGTAGGTAGTGGTACTGGTAGTAGTAGTAATAGGTAGTGGTGGTAGTAGTAGTAGTAATAGTAGTAGGTAGTGGTGGCAGTAGTAGTAGTAATAGGTACTGGCAGTAGTGGTAGTAGTAGGTAGTGGTGCTGGTAATAGTAGTAACAGGTGGTAGTAGTAGGTGGTAGTAGCAGGAGGAGGTGGTCGCCATCCACAACAGCTTAGGCACACTTAGCAACTCGTCAGACCACATGCTCATTGCCCACCTGCTGGCACAGATATTCAGGTGAGTGAACCAGTCTGGCCAGAGTAGAGAGGGCAAGAAGATGATGGGGCGATGAGACCAGAAAAAGGAACTGCAAATGCAGGAGAGCAGACAAACCGCAACTCACCTTTCCTGTGTCTGCTGCGGGTCCCATTCAAGAACCCCCCTGCCCACCCTTTGTATCTCCCTGAGCTCTTCTAATACGTGGTGCTGCCCCTGCATGCCTCAGCTCTGCATTGCACATCATGTTTCCAGGAGTAAATATACACATGAGCATCTTCATGTGTGGGGTTCTCTGTCCATGGAGTGTACTCGGGAGAACAGTCACTCCCCAGCCTGGCAACGGAGGTGCGTATCCCAGACCAGGCTACAGAGTCTGGCTGTGAATCTTAATGCCAGCCCTTGCTCCCGAGGAACTTCACCATGCCCATCCTCACATACCTCATCTGTAAGATGGGTAAGTAACAGCATCTCCCTCAAAGGGACATTACACGATCACAGGAAGTGCTCAGCTCACTGGTGCGCGGTAAGTGCCCAGCGAATGAGATGTAGTGGGAAACCTTTGGTAGCAGCAGCAGTACCAGCAACAATTGTGTGATTTATCATCGCTCATCCTCAGTTTCCCTATCTGTAGAATGGGGACTACAGCCTCGACTCTGCCTGAGTTTCGTGTGGATTAGGATAATGTACGTAAGGGGCCCGGCATATAGTAGATGCTCAACTTATTTTGTCTGTGAGCAACAAGCCTATATATTTATATCCCCAGAGAGCCTTGCCTGATGTAATAGACACTCCACAAACACTGGACTCTGAGAAGATAATTCCTTGCGGCAATTACATGTATTCATACTGATACAAACTAACTCCACTCACCCATTTAAAGAGAAATAAAAACAAAAGATGAAGCTTCCCTGATGGCAAAAGAGCATCCAGTCAACAGGCATCACTTTGCAGAGCCCCGTGGGGCAAGGCCTGAGGTTCTCAATGGTACGTCTGTGTATACGCTTCCGTCAGAAGGACTATTCAATCTGCCTCGCCTCATTTTTAAAAGTTTGCAGGTTTTCAGGCTCCAAAAGTATCATTATATTTGGAATGGAATTTTTCCTCCTCCACCAGCAATGTAATAAAATCTCCGAGTCTGAGAAAAAGTCAGGAAAGTTCAAATGTCAACCAGGTTAACATTAAAATTGTTAGAAAACAGGAACCGTAATTTGGGGATTGAAAAAGAGGTAGAATTCATGTTGTAAGTGCAAGTGATCTGGAAATAGATGTTTATCTTGGCCATTTTCAGGGAAGTGACATCATATTGCACATCTACTGGGATATTAGTTCTGCGTTTTTCAATCCAGATTTTGGCACTAAAGTTGGCAAAATGAGACCATTTTGTTAAACTGGCGTCCACCTCCCCAGCCCATTACAACACACCTATGACACGACTTGAGAACAATGGGTGAAAAATGGGCTATAAAACAGGAATGGCCTGCTTCATGTAAAGTGGATTTTATAGTGCAGGTGTACCTGCATTTATCGATACTGTGAAGCAGCAAGATCGTGCTGCTGTAAAGCATAACATTTGTTTAAAAAGAGAGAAGGAGAAAGAGAAAAACATATCCACCTATTAATTTAAAAAAACGTGATCACAAAGCATTCTCAAGCCAACTGGGCACTTTATAGAAACATTTGCCATTTTATCCTCTGACGTTTTCTACATTTATTTCAGAAGCTTCCTAAGATATGTGAAACAGAAAGGCAATTTGGGGGAGAAAAAAGAAAAAAGGGCTTTGTTGAATTGTAAAAGCAGTTTCCATGCCCCTCTCAGGAAAAGCCAGATACTTAAGTGCCTGGAACCGGTGAACGTGGGTGAACTGTCACGGGGTGGTGGGCTTGGCGGTGGGCGGGAGGGCTGCCCATCTCGGGTAGGAATGGGAAAAACTCCGAATAGGAAATCCTGCAGGAGTTTTTATTGCCGATTTCCTTTCGGGAAGATGGCATTGTTTCTGCCTACAATGACTAGGGAAGGGTGTAAGTTGGATGGCTTGACAGCATCCTTCAAAGCTCCCGCTGGCTGCAGGGGTGGGTGGTGGCGGAGCAGGTCTGAGCTATTTATAAGTAAGATCGTGCCGGTGCCCAAGTTTCCCTTCCCTAGAAAGGGTTTTTGGCATCGTGTTTTGATTAAGAAAACACAATGCAAGGGTATCTCCCTGCTTGCAGCGCTCTGTGTTTAAAAGTCAAATTCTTGCCCCTCCTACCGGCAACAGCTCCAAAAGCACTGCTCTGAGCGGTCAGGCCAGCGGACCCCCCACCTGCTCCACAGGCCAGGAAAGGGCAGCTTTGAACATTTCCTCCCCTTCTCCTTGACACATTCTTTACCAAAAACCATTCTCCAATGTCAGTGGACTCGGACACAATAGAATTCCATCCGCCGGGTTAAAGGAGGGCGCACATTTAGAGTGACAATAAAACAAATGTTTAAAAAACCCATTATTGGTTTCATTTCAATCCTGCTCTCTGTTCCTCCTCGGCGCCAAATGCCGTCCGCGTGCTCCGTGCAGATGTTGTCACAGCTGCAGAGCTGACAGTCTGCAGTGTGGGCCCCACTGCTAGGGATCCCAGCGGAGTGACCCAGCACGATAGGAGGCAAGGACAACGGCGGCAGAGGGGGACTCTCTCTCCAACACAAAGCTAAGTGCAGCACTACCCTGCCGCCAGCCTTGCCGTGGCTCCCTACTGCTGCTCTTCGGAAAACTCGCTCAGCGGAGCTCTGCTTCATTCTCAAAGCTTGCCTGTCTCCACTCTCCTCCTTCCGCCAACTATGGATGCTCCAGCCAGGACTGCCAAGCTACTTAGAGAGGCACACAGCAAAGCAAACGGTTCCCGGCTCACTCTTTGAAATGCTGCCCCCATCTTGTTGGCCTGGCAAACTCCTCTTCATCCTTCAAAACCCTACGCAGCTTCTCCTCCTCTGTGAAGCCTTCCTTGACCCAACCATAGTCAAAGTTAATCCTTCTGCACAACATCTGCATTTAGATATCCCTCTTACGTGTTCTAGTTATTGCAGTGTCGCATCAGGGTCCAGATCCGTGTCCACGTGTCTGCCCTTGGGGATCCCCCAGTCCACTGGTGAGGCAAAGCCTGGGTTTATTAAACCTTTTATCCTCCACACCTGGCATGGTGTCTGGCACAGACAGATGTGGAAAGAAGAGAAGGAGCGAAGGAAGGCAGGGACCAAAGGAAGGTTGGGGGTGAAGGGTAAGGAATTACACCCAGTTGGCCACCTCCAGTGTGAAAACACACCCAGGAAGCTAGCTTTGGAGCTACTGAGTGATCTCCATGGTGGGCTTCTCTACTTGTCTCCTCCTGAAAGTCTGTAGAGGGCGAGAAGGCTGAGGTTAACTTTGTGCTGAAGAAACCAGAGCCCTCACAGCCAGAGAGCAAGTGCATTCTACTTCACGTGACACATATTTGTCCTGCATCTACTGGGTGTCAAGAACTCAAAAAGTAATATCTCAGTCAGAAAAGAATGTGAAAAAGACAGGAAACTGAGCCTCTAAGCAAGCTCCACTGTCCTTCTCTTGTGTATTCAACTGCAGGCCTCTTGTTGATGCTCTAAATGTGACATGACACCACATGCCACATACCCACAAAATGGCTGCATTGCACCATGTCACCATTCCTGTACTTTGTCCTCAGCATATCACGCCTCAATCTAATCATACAACCCAAGATTTGCAGTGGACTACTGAAACAGGAAATGCAGTCTATAAATAACCCAAACATGGGGACGTAGAAAATTTGAAAACTTGTTTTTTTT